>NC_041385.1:6240761-6254984 GCF_002162155.2 Triticum dicoccoides | reverse complement strand
CTGGAGGAGGAGGCGGCAGAGGCGGAGTACCAGAAGGCGCTGGCACACGCCATGGCTGACTCCGTCTAGGACGCGCAACGCAAGGTGGAGGAGGAGGAGGAAGCCTACCAGGAGCGGCTGGCGAAGGGGATGGCGCTCTCAGTGGGGGGCATCCCGCCGTCCCCGCTGAGGCTGCTGCCACCGCCGACGACGCTGGAGCCCGAGGCCAAGCCGACCCTGACACACCATGCCTACGAGTGGACGGGGCAGGTTCAGGAGTTCGTCAACGCGCCCCCGATCTGGCTCGGGGCAACGCCGGAGCAGGAGGGCATGTACCTCAACTTGTGGCGGTCGACCAGGCTGAGGGAGAAGCGGCTGGCCGGCAAGCAGCAGATGCAGCTGGAGGTGGAGGCCGAGGAGCACGAGAGGGAGGAGGAGGAGCGCGACTGCCAAGCCAGCAGACGTCGGCGCAACAGGCGCTGGAGGAGGCAGCTAGGGCGGCATAGAATATTAAATCCGGAATTAATTTAAAGAAGAAAGAAAACAGAATGAGAAAAGAAAAGACAAAATTAAATTGTAAAAGAACAGGGGTGTGAAGCCCCGCACATGGGCCGGCCCATGAACACATACATGAGTAGGACATGCGTGAGAAAAATAAAGTTAGAAATTGTGGATCAAACCCTAGTCTCACGGCTAAAAGAGCGATTGGCCAACCACTCTCTTGCTCATCATTTTGTGAACTCTACTCGTCGCACTCCTATAAAACAACGAAAGAGGCGTCGATTTTTTGTCCGAAAAATAGAATCATTTTTCTACTTACGGATGGCATTAGTGGGTAATTTTAATTAATTTGGAGGATAATTTTAATGACGGACGACCAGAAGCGATAGCCGCTTTATTAATAGGTAAAGATAAAGATATCGTCCAGCGTGTACTGGAATGATACCACTATATCAGGATCTACCAACAGTCTCTCGCACGTTGGTCCTTTCACTTCCTTTTCTAAGCTACAAGGATCGATCATTATTAGTTGGTCCGGTCCTAGCTTGTGCCCAGCTTGAAAATGCATGCAAGGAATGAAGGGAAACACTTTCTATCAGAAGTCTGATAGGCAACTTTTGTCAGGTGCCGTGTGTGCTAACAGGAAGCAATTATTAAGACACAATCAAACCACCATGAACAGCTTAGTAATAGATCCAACGGCCATCTTACATCTTATC
Source organism: Triticum dicoccoides (assembly GCF_002162155.2). Taxonomy (NCBI): domain Eukaryota; kingdom Viridiplantae; phylum Streptophyta; class Magnoliopsida; order Poales; family Poaceae; genus Triticum; species Triticum dicoccoides. The sequence goes on along the minus strand of NC_041385.1, from coordinate 6,253,785 downwards.
CTAATCGGTAGTCTGATCCCTAGTGCTTCCCAAGAGAGAATGTAAGCGGGCTCTCATACAAGAGCTATCTGCAAACACGTGCTCCTAGACACTATGTGAGAATGAAAAATTGGCCATATATTAATAAAGTAACACATATAGCTAATTGTTATACATGTTGGCTATAAGGTTGGCTATAGATGACATGACATTTTCTGATAGCCAACAGTTGGCTATTCTGATCCCTAGTGCTTCCCAAGAGAGAATGTAAGCGGACTTTCATGCAAGAGCCATCTGCAAACACGTGCTCCTAGACACTATGTGAGAATGAAAGATTGGCCATATATTAATAAAGTAGCACATATAGCTAATTGTTATACATGTTGGCTATAAGATTGGCTATAGATGACATGACATTTACTGATAGCCAACAGTTGGCTATTCTGATCCCTAGTGCTTCCCAAGAGAGAATATAATGTAAGCAGGCTCTCATGCAAGAGCCATCTGCAAACACATGCTCCTAGACACTATGTGAGAATGAAAGATGGGCTATATATTAATAAAGTAGCACATATAGCTAATTGTTATACATGTTGGCTATAAGGTTGGCTATAGATGACATGACATTTTCTGATAGCCAACAGTTGGCTATACTATTAACCATGCTCTGCGCCTATGAAAATATTGTGAGTTTTTTTTAGAATAAAAATATTACGAGTTTAAGCTCTCTTTTTTGCGGGTGGTGAGTTTAAGCTGGTCAGGTGACAAAGACAAAGTAGCTAGTTGCTGCTCGATGTAGCCCTCTATTTGAAACGGTGAAAATTCGCATTTTAGAGTTTTAAAAAACTACAAAAAAAAATAATTATCCACATTTACATATGGATGGATACTACAAGTGTGTAAATTTTCAGGAGAAATACATTTATTTAGGAGCTACACAAAAAACAACAAAAACAATATCTTGGGGGCAGGCACCAATTAAGATTACATCTACCAAGAACCATCTGTCGGCAGGAACTAATCTGGTCAATGCTGTGCGCTGTGCAGGAAGGTAGTGTCTGCAATTTTAAACCCCAAACCCTAGTCTCTGCTTTGGTATTCTCAAGCTTAAGACGAAGGAATTCTAGACCTCAAAGTTAAGACAAGGATGTTAATCGCGCGTAAGATATATAGGGCAATAATAAAGGTAAAAAAATTGGCAACTACCGGCAGATGGAATCTGGCGACTGACCGACGGTGCGTAGTTCGCCGCTGCCGCCGCCAAGCGTGCGCCTATGCCGTCTGGTGGTGGGGAGGGGATGGGAGGGGCTGGGGGACACGGAGACGATGGGAGGGGCTAGGGGACACAGAGACTGTGTATTCTGGAGAGAGATGGGGAGTGGAGGCTCCGTCGCCGGAGTCGGAGTGGTCGAGCTCGCCGCCGGCGAGGAGGCCTTATCGAATGAGTTTTTCTTTTTCTTTTTTGAGCGGTGCCTTTTTTTTTGAGAAAATTTTGGGCAGTGCCTAATCGAATGAGTGAGAGCAAAGCCCACAACACTTTTTTTCCACCGCCCATGGCCCATAAGCCCATATCCCTTGCTCATCTCTCACCTCGTTGAATCGAGAGTTCCTCAAAGAAAAAAACCCATTGAGTCGACATTTTTGTGGTTGACACTTCTTCCCTTTCAACAGAAATCCCAAAAGGCTAAAAAAACAGAAATCCAAAATTCTTTTAATAAAAAAATGAATTCCAGATTGATCTTGTGAAGGACATGGGTGTAGCCGTGTAGCTACAACTTGAACACTGACCTCTTCTTGTGAGATCATGGCAATGTTAGCTCTTCTTCCCGATGAAGCTTTTCGATGCAAATTCAGGGTGTGCCTCAGCGGGGAGGTCCTCTGGAGCGCCTTACGCACCAAATTGCTCATAAATTGCGAACATGGGTTGCAGCCTAGTAGGCTCACCTGTTGCCCCACGCGTTGGTCCGCTCATTAGCCCCGCCTCTCGCTAGTTGCCATTTTTGTTGTTGCTGCTGCAAGTTGGCATTTCCTAAAGGGCGTGTTTCGCACCCATTATAAGTCTTTCTGCAATCGGGTGCATACCCCCACTTCCCATTAGGCCAGCCCATATACCTTCTCTTTTCTGTTTAAACTCCAAAATAGGTGTGGCGAAAAGGGGTTCGAACTCGTACCTTTAGCGCTGAAAGGAACCATAGTAACTACTACACTAGCTTACCGCTTGTGTACATTTACTTTTTTGTTTTTCCGAATTCATTGGTCATTTTCCTGATGTTTTTATTCTGATTTCTTTTTTCTTGTTCCCTTTTCCATTTAGTGCTTTTCTTAAATTGTGATTTCTATTTTAAAATCGATGATTTCTTTTGAAATTTGGTATTTTTTTCCAAAATCCATGAACTTTTTTCAAAATCATGAATATTTTTCAAAATCAAAGAACAGTTTTTCAATTTCGTGAACTTTAAAAAAAAACTGATGATTTTATTCATATTCCTGATTTTTTTATCATATTTATGAACTTTTTTACTAATTTATGAAATTTTTCGAAATTGATGACAGTTTTTAAAATTCATCATATTTTTGAAAAGTCGATGAACTTTTTCAAAATTGATGAATAACCTGTTTGATATCCATGATTTTTTCAAAATTAATGACAGTTTTTGAAAATTTGTTATATTTTTAAAAAAATTGAAGGGAGCGTCTGATCGAACGAACTTCGCTGGCCCGTGAGCTGCTAGGGGCGCGCGTGAGCGCTGGCTCATATTTCTGACGCGTAAGGCGGGCACTCTAGATGGGTCGGTCCAGCCTCGCGGGAGACTACGGCCTCGTTTCCTTAAAGCCTCAAATGATTGATACATACGGAAAACTGTAAGGTTTTGGATCCAATGACTGAGTCAGATTATTTTGTGAGCATGGGAAATAATTTAATCATCAATAAATATGGCATGCAAGATATATGGGCAAAGTGGAGATTCTATAACACGTTTCATAGATAGGAGGGGGGGGGGACTCACTTTAGCACCTTGACGGGTTAAGACTCGAGATTGTAGAAGCTACAGTACATAAACCACTACAAGGATTTATATGAGAGCCTTGTTGACTTGAAGACCACCATCACCTTTGGTGGGAAGGAAAGTAAAAAGGGCAATAGCATAAAAGGTCATAAGTTACCACGAGCGAGGCTATAAGAGGAAACATGGCCTATACTTCACGACAGGCCATTGATTATGGACCTAGCTCACAGTCCATGGTAGACCTTCGACCTTGAATCTTTAGGAGTCTCGTCTTCTTTATTGGTGTTCAGCTTCTTTCTTCTATCTAGGAATTGTTTGGCTTTGAACTTTATTTCGTCCTGGGTCACGTGCGTGGCCCAATGTGGCATGTTCCAAAGTTGAGCTAGCCGCTTGGGCCTCTACACACACCCTGGTTCCGAGTACAGTGTCCACCACACTTCCTCCCAAGGGGCATGGGTCATGTGCGGATACCTCTGCCGTGGAACCTCCTTAGTATTGACAGCTCCCCTATGGCACTACTCTTATCTTCTGCCCTCCTCGAATCTAGCATGTTAACCTTCATTATTATTACGAACTGATCTAATTAAGGCTCACAACCCATAGGTTACCGGTTTAAATACCAGAAAATCATAATGAAATGCACACAACGCCCACCAATGAGCATTTGGTAAGAATTGAACTCTGGTCATTAGTTTTATAATACAAAGGGCTATGCTACACTTTGGGCTATGCTGTTGTTGTCCACAAGTCTATGAACTAGATAAATTAGATTAAACCTTGGGTGCTAGAATACATATTACAAACATAGACGATGAAGCTTTTTCTTTCCGATACATCATGGTAGTATGGCACTACTTTTATAGTATTTAATAATAACATCAGTCTGATCGCTTGACCATAATCTCATGAATTACAAATATAACACTTCTGTTCACTCACTCTACAGTAGGGTATAAGGCTTTACTAACACATATTGTATTAATTCTCTTTCAGATAAAAGATATGCGTGTCACAGAATCTGGGCATCTGGAGTATTACTTGGAGTATATTGACTATACTGAAGAAGGTAAGCATATCTTTATATGGAAGCTCTGTTTTTTCTTTTGCACATAACCTTTTGTTTTTCTAAGAGAGTATATTGACTATACTGACCAAGATTATAACTGTTCGTTTTCTTTACACCTCATATCGTTACTCCCAATGCCCTTTGCAGCCAACGAATGAATTGGAGTCTTCCAAAAGAACCCATTCAACCAGGCATGCCTGGAAGGGAAATCAAATGGCAGTACTGAAATAATGTTGCGTCCTTCCTTTCCTCAGTGGTTTAGGGGGCAACAGGTTCCTAAGCACTTTTCAAAGAGCGAGGTGATAGCACGTGTTTGTGATACCTGGAAAGTAGGTGATTGGGTTGACTGGCATAATAAAGATTGTTACTGGACTGGGCAGATTATTGAGTTGACCAGTAAAACTGTGGTTGAGGTAAACATTTACTCCCTCATTTACAAAATATTTTGAAGTTCTAGTTTTGTCCCAACTCAAACTTCTTTAGGTTTGACCGAGTCTGTAGAAAAATATACGAACATCTGCAATGCTAGCTCCCAATAGCATTTTGGTTTGGCACTCTCAAATTCCCAGCACCAGGTCCAGGTTGTCCTCCTTCACTCTCACCCACGGATGATTTGGTCTTCCTTAACATGAAGCACCAATCAACAGTTCAACACAAGCAGGTAGCAGTAGCACAGGGAAGCAACAAACAAGCAAGCAGCACGAGAACAACATGGGGAAGCAACAAGCAGCAGCAGCAGCAGATGAGCAGCATGGGGAAGCAACTAGCGAGCAGCTGCAGCAAGGGCATGACGAACAGGGGAAGCAAGCAGCAGCTGTCAATAAAAAAATCGATTCAAATAGATGAAAGAGGTCGAGGTTACCTGCTCCAGCATGGTTGCCGTTGGGAGGAGAGGCTCCTGCACTTGGGGGACGGCTACGGTTGAGTGCAGGCGGCGGCGGCGACTCCATACAGCGGTGGCAGCGGCGAGTCCAGGAGGCTTCCCAGCTCCCCCTTTTGTGGCGCCCGTGAATGCAACCTGCAAAAAAAAGGGTTTCCTATCAGGCCGAAGCGTAGTTGGGCCTCCCGAGTCCCTCACGTGTCCCCTACATGTCCCAGCCGTGTCCTCCTTTTTTTAATACGTAATTCACGAAATATGGCGGTATACGCGTGTCCGAGCGTGTCCCTGTTTCCGGCCATATCCTGCGGTGTCCATGCTTTGTAGTCTGGTGGTCCAATTATGTTACGGGCTGGTAACACACAATCAACTTTCTTGCTGATGAAGATGACACGCACTGATAAAACGACATCAAATGAACTTTCATGCTCTGGTCAATGATTAAAATATGAAGTGGGACAAATTGTGTTATCATTTGATCTCCATGTTTTCATGCTGATTATTGGTTTTCTGCCATAACCAACATTATCAGAGACAATAACTCGCATTTTCCTGCTTGACATTTTTCTACAGGTAAAGTTCTTGGATCATCCCATGGGTGAAGGCGAGCAATGTTCTGCAAAGAAAAAGGACCTGAGGCCTGCGCTTGATTGGTCCATCATTAAAGGCTGGACCGTACCTCTTTCGGCGGTAAGTTCCCAAGGTTTAGGTTCTAGCTTCTAAATACATTTTGTTAATTAATGCTTGTAGCAGCGAGTTGAGGTGATCCTTGACCAGTTGTAGACATCTTTTTTGGATGGATGGTCTACCTTATATTCCGCAGTTTAAACCAAATTTGTTGTCTATTTTTGTAGACATCTTATAGTGTATCTATTTATGGTCAGGCAAAAGGGAAAAGCTGGCATGCTGCTCATCTGGTTCATCCTAAATCTGGTACGACTGATCTTTTGTGGAAATATATGGCTGTAAATGCACGCTAGGAAACTGGTGAAATTAAGTTTCATGTTCGCGTGGTGGTTTTCAGATGTAGAAGAGAGGAGCAGCACAGATGAAGATGAAGCTCTGGGATCTTCATCAACCATCAAAACACATTCGTCGGAGAGAAACATCGTATCTAATAAGCTAAGCAATAAGAGGAGCACCATCCTGACATCCACGGAAAAAGCGATGGCGACACACATATCACCAGACCCCAATCGACGGCGTACCCGCAGTTCCTGTGGGCTACTGGTATCTCCATTGGAGCCTGCCACCGTCGAACTGAATGGAAGCGGTTCCCGCCGGTACCCCTTTCGGGTCCGGAGGAACGCAGCAGAACAACAGAGATGAAGGTGGTAACGCCGCACACTTGATGACCCCCACGGGGGGTTTATGGGCATTATGGGATATACTTAGTGAGTATATACCACATCAGCTCTATATACGCCGAAAATGGCCGATCTCTGTATTTGCGGAATCGGCCATATAGGCAGCAGAGGGAGACTTTTTGCGACATTTTTTGTGAATATTTGGGCCATGATCCATTGACTGGCTGTTACTCGGCAGAAGATGCAAACATGGGCTGGTTGTTACTTGGACTTGCGTTGTCTCATGTGGTTCTGAACCTCCGGGGCCTAATCAGACTGCACAAAAGCTAAGGCCCGTGGTGGAAAAGGAAAAAAACATATACTCCTGTTTTTTTTCAGAACTGACACAAGTATTAAACGAGCAAATGGTAGAGATTCCTGGAATTTCCTATTGGACGCATGTTGTGTTGTGTCAAGCTGTCGAGGTTACGCACAGGCTTCCCGAGCGAGCGCGTGATATGGGCCGGCCCATTGATGATGATTGCTGCGATCCTGGTTTTTGGAACCTTCAAGCCGTTTTTTTTCCTGTTTTGGGAACCTTCTAGGAGGTTCCTGAACCGGTTTTTTCTTGCTCTGTTTATTTTTTCGTTTTCCTTCTTTTTCTTTTCTCTCCTTTTCCATTTTCTGTTTATTTTTATTTTGTTTCTATTTCGTTTTTTCCTTCCATTTCAATTTAATTTTGCATTTTCTTTCTTCAACGTTCTTTCAGATTTTTTAAAAATCATTGCGTTTTAAAATTTGGTTCATAAATCAAAAAAATGTCCATGATTATGAATTTTTCTGTACTTCTCAAAAAATGTTCTGAGTACTAAAACAATCAAAAAATTTTAAAAATGTTCATGTTTCAAAAATTGTTACAAATGTCCCATTTTTTCCGGAGTTCAAAAAATGTTCACATTTTTAAAAAAAACCCAATTCTCAAAAAATGACCATGTTTTCTTATTTTTTTCTGTATGTTTTTCTTCAAAATGTTAAAAAAAATCGAAATTTTGTTCTGAATTTTAAAAAATGTTCTTGTTTTCAAATTTTTGCAGGAGTTCAAAAATAGTTCACAAATTTTGAAAAAGTTTGTGTTTTCAAATTTTGTTTTTTTTAAATTGTTCGGAAGGTTGTTCAAAAGTTATTCGGAACTTCACTAAATGTTTCTGTCTTCAATTGTTTTTACAAAAAAAATTAATTTTAATGTTTCCATTTTATAGGAGTTTCATAAAATGTTCGTGTTTTCAAATTTTCTTTGGAAGTTTCAAAAAATGTTCGCTTTTCCAAATTTTGTTTTAGAATTACAAACAATGTTCCCGTTTCAAAAAAGTGTTCATGATTTTCAGAAAATGCCTTCCAGCATTTAATGATTTGCAATGCCTTACAAAAATTGTGTTTGAAATTTCAGTAATTTTTACCGAATCTGCGCTGGGGTTTGTTTCTTAAGAGTATGTGTTGTCTTAAAATCACTGAAGCTCGATAGCTCAGCTGGTTGTATCGACAATTTGCCGCAGAGCGCATCACATAGGAGGTCGCGAGAATCACTACTATTTCAACATCCTCTCTCTACCTCTCATCCTGATTAATACATCATCATAATTGAAATGCTTTTGGGCATTTTGTTTGATTCACTTCGCCGTGCATATGATCAGTGTCCGCGCAAACATGCCAACCCAACACTGACGCCTACAATTGTCTCAAACTGGCAAGCCAAACTTGAACAGCAAACACGGCTCAGTCCACCAAAGGAGGGATCTGAAAATGCCATACAACTACGTGAAACTTGTATGAAAAGACAAGGGCGACCGTCAAATTACGATAAGGCAAGCAAAGGACATGTGATACATGTGGTTCTTCGTTTGACAGGGCCATTACTAAATGCACAGTCAACACTTACTATCTGTGGAAGAAGCTCAGTTCCGTCTGATTCTCTTATTGCAGCCTGGAATTGCCCAAAGTTCTCATACTCAATTAGAGCATATCCCTTCATATATAGGAGAAGGCAAACCACACAAATATTTGCGTTAGCAACAATGACACGTTGAACGCCATTTTATTTTATACAAGTACCACTTTGCACCAAGCTTTGCACGCAATTGTTCCACTTCGAACCACATTTTAGCATTTGAAGTGTTTCTTACATGATGAGCCCGACTTGTCAGGGCATTGTTGTGGCCCTCGTTCGACATTAATCCTTTGTCTTAGCCTCTACCACATCGATCCCAGGTTAGCCGCTACCACATCGGGTGCGTAAGGAAATGCGCGTACCACTTGGCATGCGAGGTGTCAGCGTCACCCGGAAGCATGGAGCCGTGACATGAGAACCACTTCAAATACTAAAATGTGGTTCAAAACTATAACCATATGTGTTCAAAATCTGGTGAAAAACAGGCTCACAAAATGGAGTACTCCACAAAGTGAGAATAGAATGTTGTTCAACACGTCACTGTATCACAAATATCTGCCTGTTCACAGTGGAATTTACTCTTTCTTTTTTACACTCCGTAGCAGCTTTGCTTGACCCGTTTGAGCCTGCGATTATAGCATCTCGATGGATTAATGAACAAGGCTGTGGTATAGGATTCGGACCCAAGATTGATGAATCGTCTATGTACGTGCCCGTACCCAGAGAGACGACCTTTACCTAGCTAGAACCACTCGCTTCCACCTATAGTTTCGGCAGAACTAGTATTAGTGCCACTGCCATTTGGTCAGAGAGGTGCCTAGAGTGAGTGGGAGAGGAAGCTTTGACATCGATCGGTAATGAGGAAGGGACCTTCTCCTTTGTTCTCGCTCGCACACGCCGTGCCGATCCTCCTGGTGATTGTATGCTGCTGCTCCCTGCTGCTACCCTGCTCTTGTTCTGCCGCCGCTGACCAAGGTAACGGCGTGTTCCGGGAGAAAGGTAGCCACCAGTTCATGCTGTTTTTTCTCGTGTGCTTGGACTTTATGTTCAACTGGCGCTAGTTGTGTGATTTGCATGCCATGGTGGTGTTCATGCAGGTGCGGGCTATAGTTTTCCGAACGCGGGGCGTGTACCAGTATACTCGCCGACGCCGCCCCAGCTCGGGCCGCCGAGAGGCCAGGGCGGAGGCAGCGGCAGCGGTGGCGTTAGCGGTGGCAGTGGCCATGTCTATGGTCAGCCACCGCCGGCGGCACTTGCGCCGCCACACCGTGATGACCCGCACCCGCGGCTACGCTGCAAGAGCCGGCACGGCAGGAGGAACTGAACAACTCCCCCTCGAGTCTAGCACCCGATCAGATGCCGTCGTCCCCAACGGGCTTGGAGTGGAGAGATTAATAATTGCATGATTCAACAAAGTTTGGGGCTATTAGTGGCTTTGTATCTTCAGGCTCATCATGTTTTTTTAATGTAAACAGTTTCTTCTCGACCGAAATTGCTGTATATTGGGCCAAAAGCAATAAGTTTGTTATTTTTCGTCTGATTCCTTTTTTGACAATTGTTTTTGCGCATATATCGGTATCACCTTTCACAAGTAGTACATTATTTTGGAAGTTTATTGTTCTTTTGTGGCTTCCTTGCAAATGAAAATCTTAACATGATGCCTATTGGTGAAGAAGGAATCATTGGGCATCGCGAGGCTTTTCAATAATTTTATGATCACAAAGATCAATCGTCAAGCCACTGTGGTGGCACATGAGCAAAGTTCAGTTTTGGTAATAGATCAAAATGATGTTTTTCTTGATAGTGTTCCGCCCTGTGTGGTGTATGTATAACAAAATATCATAGGTACCTTTTGATTAAAATTAATATATGGGGAGGTTTATTTTTCAAATTTTTTTGAAAGAGAAATAGCATCAATGCACATATGCAGTGTAGTGAACATTGACCTACACGATATAAATATGCAACAACTCTTGTAGGGATTGGAAATCAAGATGTGTGTATATCGTACCAAAAGAAAACCACATCCAATTTGGTGTATATCCAAGCATTAAAGAACACACACTATTTTTTGTAGTTACTCAACACAACAAAATTTGTATTTCATTTCTTATCCACGGCAGAATTGGTCTTCTATTTTGCACTCAATGTGCAAATTAAATTTAAATTTGTAATTTTGTTGTATGGTAGATGCCTATATTGTTAACTTGTATGGAAATTTTGATGCTTGTTTCATACCTTAATCTTATTTTGGTATCGCGGTAGCACTTACAAACAACAATAGTACTAGTAGATACTCTGTGTCTCATGGCGCAAGGAGTTCTACTCAACCGACATTTGTATGTACGGTCTTTTCATCCGGATTGATAAATGACATGTTTTATGTTGTTATAGTACTCCAAAAGAGATACTCCCTGATACATATTAATTGTCATTGCTTGGAACTTTGAACTAACACTACTTCAATACATTCTTAGTTGTACACACCAGGGTAAAAATGATAAAGTCAAAGCCCAATTATGAAAATGGACCGAACAGCCAAAAAAATGAATGTGAAAAAACTTATCAGAGCCAGGTTCAAAAATGAATGTGAAAAAACTTATCAGAGCCAGGTTTCGATCCTGGGACCTGTGGGTTATGGGCCCACCACGCTTCCGCTGCGCCACTCTGATTGTTTTGTGTGATTAGCGATCTTTGCTTTACTTATCACTGAAATCTAAGTACAAGACTAGTGCAACGCCGACTCCAAGTAAGCTTGCCGTTGCGGCTGCAACGAGCTGTGCATCTTGTAGTACTTTTTTTATGGAGTGGTAAATTGTTTACTTTAGCACGTATATCTTCGTGGCATGCATGCCTCGATCTACTTACACTTACTAGCAGCTTAGCTTTGCTTGACTGGTTCAAGCCTGCAACTGCGATTGAGATGCACCCACATCAAAGATTGATTGTCCACATAGTGTCAGAGACGACTTTGAGCACTTGACTTGCAGCACTGGTACAATGGCAGCATCAAGGATCGTGATTACATTAGGTTAATCAAGATGTTCAGACAACCTTTTGACTTGACGCACACTTGTTAGAGTACTTAAACTAAGAAGGAGTAACCCGGCCACAAAGTGAGGCCGAATCATTTCTTCAGAATTGAAGCTGGCCAGAGAAAGGATCATCGACCATGAAGCGGCTTTCTTCTTCTCGGCCCTCGCTCCGACGCGTTGTGGCAATCATCATGGTGATCGTATGCTGCTGCTCCCTGCTGCCATGTCCATGCTCTGCGGTTTGCAAAGGTATGTAGCCACGTGTCGCTTCTAGTTCATACATTTTGGAAGTGGATGCCCGTTTTGACATATAACTTGTTGTGATGGCATCAGGGCATTCATTTGGTCAGGGGGCTGGGGAGGGGCCAGGGGGAGGAGGAAACCATTTTGGTCAGGGGGTTGGGGAGGGCGTAGGGGGGGAAGGAACTGGGGTAGGAGGAAACCAAGTAGGACAGACGCCTCCCGCGCCGCGGGGTAAGACGCCGAGGAACCACAGGTGACGTGACGGCTCCTACTATGCGCGGTTACTGGAAGCTGATTGCTGCTTGTCTCCCCGAAGGTGGTTTGGGTCCTTTGGGATGATGCCTCTATCTTTAGAGCAAGTGCTGGTTTTGGTTGTAATTTGTTCTATGATCCCCAGCTTTTCAAGCATTTGTATCTCATAATAGTAGGTTTTTGCCTAATAGTGCTTGTTCGAGAGCGAACATCGTTCAGAGCGGGTTTCTTACTAGTGTTCCAACTCGCAACTCTCTTTATTGTTTTGTTTTCTTACTAGTGCAAGTGTTATTTTCTTAAGCAATTAGTGGAAATGGGTTTAGTTAGGTTGTAAACCCAAACAAGGTGAAGCTATGGAATTCAATTGGTGAGGCGATGCTAGTGCTCGCGCATGCTCTTCATGCACCATCAATGTTGATGTATGTGTGCTCGGGCTACTAAAACAAGACTTATTTTGTAATGTGGGAAATTCGTACATGTCAACCTTACATCTCTCTGTATCTTCACATAATTGTTAGCTAATACACACTGACCTTGCAATTAAAACAATGCATGTATCCATTGCAATGAAAACAAATACATGCATGTGACGAGAAAACGAGGGATGAGCAATGCAACAATAATTGGTTTGTAGAAGAGTTAAGGGATTTGATATGAGGTCGAACATTTTCATTTAGCACAACAATTAGAGGATTTACATGTTGGAATCCTCCTGGGAATATATGATTTCCCACCACCACCATTTCCATTTTTTCTTACATGTCAATGAGTATAATATTTTAGCGAATGGCCACACGCAGTCAATATGGTGATCCTAGCTAGTCGTGATGTTAATGATCTAGAATGATCATATGCTCGGACAAGTAGGAGGGCACTCACAATCTAGAGGCCTAACTCTCTTCCAAGGGGAAGGATCCCATTGACATCTCATCGATGATGAGGAGTAGCTTACTAAGACCCATGTGTTAGCTAGATGTGCTCACTCAATTATCTTTGGTTGACTTTTTGTTGGGCATTATTAATTTAAAGCTGGCGCTGCTCCTGTCTTTCCTCTATAAATTCTACTCACATACCAAATGTAATATTACCCCGATGCCTATCGGTGAGCCAGTCACTCCTCTGTTACTTCCCGCCAACTGACAATCTCTTCATGTCCTGAATTGACACTCTTTCGGTGCATGCTCATTGAGCTTGTGTTTCCTATTTGTCATTACCACCTCGCCACTGGCAAGACCACCCTAATATTGGGTTTTGGATGGCTAGGGAGCGACAATGGTGCAACTCCCTGGTGGTTGAACCCTGTGTTAGGATAGTGGTTTCGATATTGCTGCTC
>NC_041385.1:6238174-6240499 GCF_002162155.2 Triticum dicoccoides | reverse complement strand
AAATACACCTATATGTACTCCTAATCCTTCATTTGTTAGACAAAATTAACTAGGTTTAGGTGATTTGGCCCCCTCTAACATTATATGGCAATGTTTTGGCCCCCTCTATATTCAGTTTCTGGCTCCGCCACTGTCCTCATGTGCTCTAGGTGCCGGCATGGTGGTCCAAATTAAGGGAAGCATTATCTTCTCTTCTTACAAGGAGCTCTTCTTGCCGTGAAGCTCTTGAAGCTGAATTATGTGCTTGCATGGAAGGTTTGTCTATTGCCATCCAGAGGAGTGACTTGCCAATCATGGTTGAGATGTATTCCATTATTACAGTCAAGTTGATTCATGTTCGTGAACTGGAAAAATGGGTCTACTCCTCGCTCGTTAAGGAGATTAGGCACCTCATGTATTACTAATGTTATTCACACTCAAAATAAGGCCAGGACAGTTTAGATAAATTTGTGCTTAGAGAAGATAGAACTATGACTTGGGTTGGTTCTGGCCCGTCAGATGCAGTAGAGTTGGCTCTTGCTGATTGTAAGAACATTATGAGATGAGTAATACATTATTTCACTCACAATAATAATAATAAGTGTGTGCTACTACTATCCAGTTGCTCTGATATTCAGTGGTTGTCACAAAATTTGTCCAAACTATGGCTGTGCCACTATCCATTGCACAAAGCTGAAAAGCGAATTTCCTCTTTATTTTACACTCCTGCCTGACCTGTTCTAGCAGGCGACGAGCATCGCTTCACTCCCAAGACATCAGGCTGGCAATTTTGGCAAAGAATCAAACCCAGGATGAGTATCGCGTACATGCGTACCGAGAGACGACTTTGACCTAAAGTCACCTGCTACTAATTAATTTGATTAATGCCACACGATTTGGGAGTATAGTAGTACTAATAATCCTATAAAAGAAGCCGTTGGGAACTGTCTACAGGCACAAAGCTAACAAGAAGCTAGTTTGACATCGATAATGAAGCGATCTTCTTCATCCTACAATTTAGTCCTCCTGGCTATTATCGTATGCTGCTTCCTGTTTCCATGCTCTGCCGCCAGGGCCAAAGGTAACCTCCCGCCCTGCAGGTGTTTTGTTGTCTTTGGAATTGATGTCCATGCATGCGGCAACTGGCGCTAGTTGTGTGATTTGTATGCGATGGTGGTGTTCATGCAGGTGCAACCTTTAATTTTCCGACGGGAGTGCGTCAAGGAAGAATATGGCGGAATTCACCGATACCGGGCCCGCCGAGGGGAATGAGACACCCGGGTTCTGGCCATGAATATGCAGCACCGCCGCCGGATGGTGCTGCACTTGTGGCGCCAGGGCCGCCGGAGCAACAGAACTGCCCCGGGTGTAGCAATGCCTACGCTCCGCCACCACCGTCGTCCGGTACGGCAGTTTCAGCGCCCCAGCCGCCGAACCAACCAAACTGCCCGGGGTGTGGCTATGCAGACGCTCTAGGGCCACCCGCCGGTACAACACGAGCGGCCCCCGGACCACATCACTGCCCGGGGTGTGACCATGCCTATGCTGTAGCACTTGCGGCGCCACAGCGTAAGAAACTTCCCGGCACGAGGTACTGAACAACGTCCCAGGAACCTACACCCGCTGCCACACTACTACTACTGGGAGATGAGGGATTTCCCGATTCAGCAAGCTTTGTGCTATTATTAGCGGCCTTGTATCTTTGGACTCATCACGAACTAGTTTTCTTTAATTTCATTTTCTTTTCTCCTAGACATTGTCATATTTCGCCAAAGCGATAGTTTCGTGATTTTTCGTTTGTATTTTTACAATTATTTTCCATTAGACAGTCGAGAAAGAGAAATAGAACAATGCACATGTGCAGTGCAGTGAAATTGGAACTACACATAAATATGCAGCTAAGTTTTGTACGGACTGGAAAGCACGATATCTATATCGCACTAAAATAAAACCACATCCAGATCTTTTTTTTTTGAAAAAAGTCAAGAAAAACTTACTATTTCGAATAGTCACTCAACTTGTTCTAGCAAATAACCACAATATTTGTCCCCCGTGTTGTTCCCATGGGAGGCCCAGGAGGAAACCCTACCTGCTACCGACACTCCTCCCCATCCTTCTTCCTCGTTGCCATTGGATCCTCCTCTCGCTTGGGATGGGGTAGCATGGGGCGCTTGATTCGGCGGGGGCTTGCGCGTGGCACGGGTGCGCTTGCTCGGGACGACGTGGCGGCCTGGGCGCAATGATGCAACTCGGTTGTCGGGAGGAGGGGGGGGGCAACTGATTTGTGGTCGGTGGTTGTGGTTTGCGTTCGTGCGGCAGCCATGATTGATCGACCTTTCGTCATCA
>NC_041385.1:6228190-6237828 GCF_002162155.2 Triticum dicoccoides | reverse complement strand
CTCACCGCTGACTTGCTGAAGAATGATGAGGTCCTGCACTCATGTGTTTTTCTGGTGTCGATAACCAACGTGATGTTTGTTGGAAATTTACCCTCAGAATCGATCACATAAAATTGCACGAACACACGCGCACAACAACTGATAGCCAAGGGTCCCTTGTCGTGCCCTTATTTTCTCTTTATTTCTTTTCTCAATATCTCCACGGTGTTACAAATCTTACGTTGGGGCTGTGCATATATAGCATAAACCACCGACCCTTTGACCTCTCCTAAGCCTACACGGACATAGCATAAATTCCAAACCGGACTCAACGCTAGGAAATCCTAACCAAACTTAGCTAGCTACTGGTGACTCCAATTATGACACGGACTAGCCTAAACCTATAGCGCATGTGATCAAGATCCTAACCGGACTCTCCTAATCACCGGCAAGCTTGATCACCTTTTGCTAACTAAACTTCAAACTTGTTTGGATTAAGCTAACAATGTTGTTAGGTCTGGGATGAATGCTTCCGACGGCCTACTGGTGTTGTTTCCCTCCTCCCAGGCGCAGTTTGAACCTCCCGTACTACATTCTATTTATGCTTCGTGCAAAAGCCTCAACTCCATATTGGATCGGACAACGATGATGTCTTCACGGTCATTGCCCCCCACCCCCCCTCGCGAGGGAGTTGTTTTGGAGTCATTGACCCTTGTCGGTCATTTGGCATATCTTTTGGACCGCGTTTGGTTTGTTCACTCTCCTTGGAGGCGTCTGGTCGTGGTGGTGGAAGTGCTCTGTGGCTACCGTCGATACCTTGGTCTTGGTTCTGTTGGTCGACCTACTGTCATGGGTGCTTGTTGGGACGATGAGGTCTCGGTGTTCGGTGCCCTTTGACGACACTTGAGGGTCTGTTACCTTGCATAGTGCTCAGGTGCACTCTTTTAGTGATGGTGGTTTGCGGTGAGGCTAAGAGGAGGTGCAAGGTGAAATGCGCTGCCCTACGGCTCAGTTTGCAGTTGTCCTTGTCACGATGTGGCTAGGCAGTGGGAGACCATTCTATAGTGGTTAAGACGCTCCTTGCTCTACAAAGTGCAGACCGATTGCAAGGCAAGATGATGACTTCTTCTCTATGTTTTCTTGATGTAGGATCTATTTTCGATTGGTCCAACAAAGGTAGCCCCTGCTCTTCACAGTCTGATATAGTGTCGATGAGTGTTATGTTCTTGCTGATGACTGCTTATCGCAACCGAACCGGGAACATGGGTTTTTTTTTCCTTTCCGAAAGAGGCACGCCCGTGCCTCTGACGAAATCACAACCGTGCCTCTCACGAAAAAAAATAAATAGAAAACGCGTTTTTTCCCTTTCCAAAAGAGGCACGCCCGTGCCTCTCACGAAAGCACCACCATGCCTCTCGCGGAAGCAAAACTGTGCCTCTCGCGAAAGAAAGAAAAACAGAAAACGTGTTTTTTTTGTTTCCGAGGAGGCACGGCCGTGACTCTCGCGAAAGCGCTCGTGCCTCTCGCGGAAGCAATACCGTGCCTCTCGCAAAAGGAAAAAAAACAAAAAACACATTTTTTTTCCGTTTCCAAGAGGCACGGCCTTGCCTCTCGCGAAAACAAAACCGTGACTCCTGAAAAAAATGCGTTTATTTGCGTAATTTTTTTTTCTGATTTTTTTTGTCGAAAAGCTAGGAAGACCGGTGGAAAACCAAAACGTAAAAAAAACGGGAAAAACCCGTTTAAAAAGCCAAAAACGCGTGCGGAAAAATAAAAAAAACAAATTCTGGAGGGAGCGCCTAGAGCGCGACACGTGACGAATGGCTGAGAGCGCGCCAAATGGCGCTGATTGTTGCGAGGCTCCCGAAGAATCGCTCGTTAATTAGTTGCTCCCAGGCTTGTCTCACCGAACTTTAAAGAAACCCATTAGCTAAATAACCA
The DNA here is from genome assembly GCF_002162155.2 of Triticum dicoccoides. NCBI lineage: Eukaryota > Viridiplantae > Streptophyta > Magnoliopsida > Poales > Poaceae > Triticum > Triticum dicoccoides. Next base: position 6,235,908 of record NC_041385.1, on the reverse strand, counting down.
GCGATAACCAGCCCAGCTGCCCGGGTAAAACACGATGCCGTGATGATTTTTTCCGCTGTAATGGGGCCATCGTAGCTGGTGCCTAGCTGGCGAGCCCGGGCAAGTGCCCAGGCACGCCGGGCGCTGGCTCCGCCATTGGTTTCTCATGTCTCTCTATGTTGGGCACCATGTTCACCCCTCCATATGCGTTCGTCACATACTGACATGTCTTGTACCCTCTTATGTACTCATGCTATTTTTCATCTATCAATGAATGATACGCAAGCTTTGCGTATTCGTGCAAAAAAAAAAACTTGCAGCGGAGGCGGAGTGGTAGCAGTAGAGGCAGTAAATATTTTCATGCACTGTACCACGTACGTTTTGGTGGCCATGCATGCCTCGAATTCTATTTTACTTGCACTTGCCAGCAGTTTCGCTTGACTGGTTGGTTCAAGCCTGCAACTGCCATTGAGATGCACTGACACCAAAGATTGAGTGTCGGCAGAGACGACTTTGAGCTCTTGACTTGGGGTCTCTGAGCAGCTATTAGCTACACTTCTTCAATGGCGGCATCGACGATCGTGATTAAGCTAATTACGTTAATCAAGACGTTCAGAGAATCTGTTGACTTGACACACTTGTCGTTACAGTTAGAGTAGTTAACTAGGAGGAGTGGAGTGACCCAGCCACAACCACAAAGAGACATCGAATCATTTCTTCAGAACTGAAACTGGGAAAGCAGGACAAGGTAGTCTGATCGACCATGAAGCGGTCTTCTTCTTCTCCGTCCTCGCTCGCACGCGCCGTGGCAATCCTCCTGGTGATCGTGTGCTGCTGCTCCCTGTTGCCATTCCCATGCTCTGCCGTTTGCAAAGGTACGTAATGACACGTCAGTTCTAGACTTCTAGTTCATATATTTTGTAAGTGGATGCCCGTTTTGACATATGTTGTGATGGCATCAGGATCAGGGCATGCATTTGGTGACTTTGGTGAGGGGGCACGGGGGGCGCCAGGGGTTGGAAGAAATCAATTTGAGCAGGGGGGTGGGGAGGGAGGGCCTGGGATGGGAGGAAACCAATTTGATCAGGGGGTGGGGTGCCAGCGCCAAGGGGAGGAGAGGACCAATTTGATCATGGGGGTGGAGGGTCAGGAGGAGGGAACCAAGTAGGACGGACGCCTCCGGCGCCGCGGGGTAAGACACCGAGGAACCACAGGTGATGTGACGACTCCCTCCTGCCACGGCGTTCATCTGGCGCCCCCGGCGGTTATTGCAAGCTGATGGCTGCTGCTCTTCCTAGGGGTGGTTTTGGATGATGCTTATCTTTGGCGCAGGTGCTGCCTTTCGGTTGTAATTTGTGCTATTCTCCCAAACTTTCTTAAACATTTGTATCACGTGCTTGTAGTTTTTTTTCTTCTCATAGTTGTTGTTCGAGAGCAAGCATTCATAATGGGTTTCTTATTGGTGCTCCAACTCGCAAGTCTCTTCAATATTTTTGTTTTTCTCGCTTTAATGCAAATGGGTGACTCGGCAAGCCAATGACTTCTTCCGTATATCTTCTTGGCAGCCAATCTCCTTTCTACTGATCCAATGGTATCTGATCCAGCTTTTTGTTTTCAAAAAATAAAAATATGTTCAGGTTGGCTTTTGCCCGCTGTAGTTGCCACAAAAAATAAAAGAAAAAACAGCCAATCAGCTCGGCAAAATTTGAAGTTGAATTGTGTTCACAGTATAATGGGCCTTCTTCTTTTGCATGTCAACGTGCAAATTAAATGTAAATTTATATTTTTATTGTATGACATATGATTTCTATGCGAAATGGTTTATACTAAAATAAAGATTCACCGGAAGCACAAAGCAGCACAAACATAATAATATATATAAATACATCGAGGTCCATGGACCACCGAACGACCTTTGCTGCCGCAGAACAAGCCGCCGATGCGCCACTGGCACTGCTCCCATACTGAAGTCGACCTGATCTTAGCGTTGACAGTCATGAAGTCTTCATGCACGTGTCCCTAAGGACTAGCGCACAGGGCCGTAGTCGTTGGTGTTGAATCCTTGAATCCATCTGAAGAACCTTACACCAAATCTCACTGTTGTGTACGCACAACAAGAAACCTAAGCCCGCCGGGCCAAGGATCTAGCAGGAATCTACATCGGAGTTCTATCTAATCCGTCCAAATGGACGAACTTGAGAAGGATCGGAGCCTGGAAGACTATATCAAAGAAGAAGCGCCGCCATCCGTCTGAACAGAGAAGTGAGTCCGAATGCCGGCCAATGGCTACAGAGGAAACCGAAGGCCTAACTCTCCATTCTATCTATCTTACATTGCCACGGTACTATTCATGGTATATCACACGTTTCAATTTGTTTTATTCCTTTTTCTTATTCTTAGAATGTTTTTATGCTCTTCTGAAGCACCTAGCGGGATATTTAAGCATGAATGATTTGCTGATTTTTTTCCTATTACTTTTTGCTACAGTCTATTCTAATATTATTTTTCTTTCCTTCCATTGATTCTTTGTTCAAGAAATGCCTTCAATTTTTTTTACCTGATTGAAATTAAGTGGATCCAATGGAAAAAGAATGACCAAAACCCTACCTATCAACTAGCCGGAGCCGAGGGACAAGGTCCTCTTCCCGCCATCGGCAGTCAGAGCGGCAGGCAGAGTGTAAGTTGATCCACAGGCTTGCAGGCTAAAATCGAGGGGAGAAAGGCTTTCCATAATCGCCTTACCAGAGGGGAAAGAAAAGCAATTTGTTGTACCATATGATAGATGTATACTTATTCGTGGACGGAGGAACAAATGCACAGCTTGATAATTTCTACAATGTCACTGTAAAAAAATCTACTATATCCGGAAAACGAAGAATGTCAAACGGATTGATCCAAGACCTCCTTTTCAGGTTAAGAATGCGTTTGAAAGATGCATGATTAGAAGAAACGGGCCAAACAATCCTACAAAATCGAAATGGACCACACGAAAAACTGAAGTCCAGTTCAAAACTTATGAATATGAAAATTGGCTGAACAACGAATAAAATATCGCAGCCCAGAAAAAAAATGTTCAGCCCAATGGGGAAAATATTACCAGAGCCAGGTTTGGACCTATGCATTATGGGCCCAATACGCTTCCGCTGCGGCACTCTGATTTTCTTATTGAAATTGCGATGCCCATTTTGCTTATCGGTGAACTGCCACGCTGCTCTGCTTAGTGCAACGCAGAATTGCAGGTTGCGGATGCAGTGAGCATCTCCAGTAGACAAGTAGTACAACTGCTCAGCTGGCAGTAGACAAGCTTGTATGTTACAGTTGCCAGCAGCTTTGCTTGACCGTTTCAAGCCTGCAACCCTGATTAAGATGCACTGACAACAAAGATTAAGTGTCGGTGCGGACGACTTTGAGCAGCTGACTTGACTTGGGGCCTCCAAGCAGCTATTTAGCTAGACTAGATCATGATTACATTAGGTTAATCTAGATGTTCAGACAATTTGTTGACTTGACACACTTGTCGTTGCTGTTAGAGTACTTAACTAGGAGCAGTAACCCAGCCACAACCAGGAAGAGAGATCGAATCATTTCTTGAGAGCTGAAGCTGGGAAGGCAGGATCGTCCTATCGACAATGAAGCAGTCTTCTTCTTCTCCGTCCTGGCTCGCACGTGCCATGGCAATCACCCTGGTGATCGCCTGCTGCTGCTCCCTGCTGGCATGCCCATGCTCTGCCGTTTGCAAAGGTACGTAACCACGCGTCATTTCCGGTTTATATATTTTGGAAGTGGATACCCATTTTGACATACATTTTGTTGCAATATCATCAGGGCATGCATTTGGTCAGCGGGCTAGGGAGGGCCCAGGGCGAGGGGGAAACCAATGGTCAGGGGGCTGGGGAGGGGCCAGAGTAGGAGGAAACCATTTTGGTCAGGGGGATGCGGAGGGGCCATGGGGAGAAGGGAATTTTGCTCAGGGGGATGATGGGGCGGGGCCAGGGGCAGGAGGAAATTCGGGTCAGGGTTATGGAGGAAACCATGTAGGACGGATGCCTCCATCGCCGCGGGGCAAGACGCCACGGAACCACAGATGATGTGACGACGCCATGGCGTTGATATGGCGCCCTTGGTGGTTACTGGAAACCGATTGCTGCTGGTCGGTTCTATCACTTTTGATAGTAATGTGTCTTGTGATCCCCAACTTTTTCATACATTTGAACCTCATGCTAGTAGGTTTTTTTCCCGATGGTGGTTCTTTGAGAGCGAACATTCACAGCGGGTTCCTTATACTAGTCTCCAACTCGCAACACCTCGTTAGCACTTTTGTTTTTCTCTCCATCAACGTATTTTTGCCGCTTGTACGAATTGGTTACTTTTCATAAGTAATTAATGCAAATGAGGTTTGACTGAAGTCAATATTTGTAAAGTCTGTCCAACTTTATAGAAAACAATATAAACATTTACCATACCAAATCTACATGATGCGGAAGTACATTCAGTAGTAAATCTAATGGTATTGATTTGTTATTGTATATGTTAATATTTTTTATCTATAAACTTTGTCAAAGTTTACAAAGCTTGACTTTGACCAAAATTAATACGCGGAGCAAATAAAACGGAGGGAGTACATACTGACCTTGCAAAGTTGCAATTAAAACCTTGGAACCAAGATCCAAGAAAATACAAAGTAACTCCTATGACTATCATTTACAATGAAATCTCTTGAAAACACCTTCTTCACGGTATCAAACTCTGCTTCAAGAAATACTCCAAACAATTTGGTAAAGAGGCTACAATTGGACGGGAGCAACGACGTTGTCACTCTTTCACCCGCACGACCATTACCAATAATGGTTTTTGAAAGCGCCTTGAGTCGCCCATCCTAAAAAATGGGAAACCTTGTTCGATGAACGTACTTGGGCCGGGGATGATCCCCTAGAAGTGCACACCGTCGAATCACTATATCTTCACCATGGCATCGATGCAAGATTTCACCTTCACAAAGAATCAGACCAATAAAACAAGCTTGACACAACAACGTAAACTCATCTGATCCGAATAATCAGATCTGCAAGGATAGAAAACTCTCAAACCTCATGGCACTGCCAAAAGGACGAGCGGAAAATTGGATGGAAATAAGGATGGGCCTAACAAAAAACTGAAGCTCAGCTTGAACCTTAAATGTCAACTTGATGATCCTAACTAAAGCAACGGCAAAATCAAATGGAAATAAGAGCGAGTTTAACAAAAAATCACCCAATTTGAAACTTACAACGTCAACCAGATGATCCAAACTAAAGCAGTCACAAAATTCGATGAAATGAGAATGGGGACCTCCCAGAATGTCAGAGTTTTGCACAAGGTGCCGAACTAACGAGCCAGCCTGGGTAACGAACCCCGTGACACGCAAAACAAATATGGAAAAACGCCACGTGGTAGAGGGAAATTCGAACTCACGACGCGTGAGTCCTAACTATGTGTCCCAATCCGCTTGCGATGATGGCCTTTCTTAACTAATATGCATCGCAAGCTTTATCGAACCATTTCCAGTGGCATAAAATTCCTTAAAAAAGCTAGGCGCGCTCGAACTCTGCACATCCTGGCAGTAAGGACAGGTACAAATCCGGTGGACCACAAGATAATAGTTGTTTGAAAATGCAGCACGGTTTAAACAAACTACGAAAGAGACGACCGGTCAAAATATTTTTGGGAATTTCAAATGCAATTCTTTAGGAAAGAGAATATTTATTCAATCAAAAACATTTCAAACTTTGAAATTTATTTGAAAAAGCGAACATTTTATGGAAAATTCAAACAATTTTTAATCTCGAAAATTTTAGAAAAAGGAGGAGTTATTGAACAAATTTGCACACGTGAACATTTTTTTAAACAAGAACATTTTGGAAAAAAGGAACATTGTTTAAAACTCTGAAAATAAAATAAAAAAACGAACATTTTTTGCATTTGTGAACATATTTCTGTAACTCTGGGCAAATTTGGAAAAAGTGAATATATTTTAAAATTTGCAAACATTTTACAAAATCATGAACATATGTTGAATTTGTGAACAAAAATTAAAAAATCAGGAACATTTTTTGAAACCCTAATTTATTTCGAAAAGCAAAAAAATAAATTTGCAATTTTGCAATTTTTTTGAAAAATACCATTTTTTAAATTTGTGAGCGAAATTTGAAAAAGGGGAAATGTTTTCAACTTCTCGCCATTTTTTGAAGCCTGAATAAAATTTGCAAAAATCAAACACTTTTCAAACTTTCTAACTTTTAAAGAAAATCATAAACATTTTATGAAATTTTGAACCTAATTGAGAAGACATGAACATTTATTGAACATCTGAACAATCTTTGAAACACCCCTAACAAAAGTTGGAAAATGAGAATATTTTTTTAAACATACGAGCATTTTTTTAAAATCATGACCATTTTCTGAATTTTCGAATTGGTTTTTAAATGGGAACATATTTTGAAATTGTGAACACATTTTAAAATTCATGAACATTATTGAAATTCAGAACAAAATTGGAAAATAAGAACATTTATGTAAAGTTTTGAAAAATTTATGAGAAACACAAACATTTTAATAAATAAAGATAATAGACCTGAAATGAAAGGAAACACAAATAAGATGGAAAGTAAAAGAAACAGAAAAAAGGAGAAAGAGAGAGAAGAAAAATTAGTAAAAACGAAATATAAGAAGAAAAAATAAAAAAAGAAAGAAAAAAACGGTTCCGGAAACTCCTAGAAGGTTCCCAAAACTGAAAAAACTTGGTTGTGAACCACCTAGAAAATTCCCAAAACCGGAAGAAAGAAGTCCATATTTCACCTCCAAATGTGGCCTGATGGAAGAATACCCCATGAACTCTAATTTGATATGATTTAAATCTTAAAATCTTCAAAACCGGATAAATGCCCCCTAAGTGGTTTTGCCGCTGGTTCTACGGATTTTAGCTGGTTTTAGGAGATGAGTAGGCATTGGTACTTTTGATGTGGCACCGACAACTTGTTCGTGGTTCCATCAGACTAGTCGCTCCATTCCTTAGCCGCAACGGATCAGGTCAGTCCCTCCATCAACATATGGCAACAAGGACGCGTGCGCGCCCATCGGATATCGCCCCCCCTCCCCGGCGAGTCCTGTCAGCAGGAGCACCGCATTTTGCGGTCACGGTCGGTGGCTGCTGGCAAAGCGCCTCGAACACCATTACAGGCGCCCTTGACGCAGCCCACCTCCATGTGCTGCATAGGCACATTGCAGTCGCTGCCATGTCCTTAGGGCACTGTTTTCATAGATATAGTAGGAGAGTTTGTGTGAGCCAAAAAGTAGGATTTACAAAATGCAGTAAAATTAGTAGGGCGTTAAGCACTGATCAGGCTGCAACCTAGCATCATCCAGACAACTTATGAGTTAATTGAAATATTCAAACATAGTGTTGAAAGAAATCAAAATCTAATGTCCGCATACTCTGCTAAATTTCAGATTGCTTGGAAGGAAAATATGAATACAACCAACTTGTCTTGCTCTGCTTTCACAGCTCAGTGTTTCTAAATGTAGTCAAGACCTGAACCGGATATCAAGTCCTCACCTTAATACAATACCAGTACACCCGTTTCCACCAAGATGGACAATGCTAACATAAGCATAACAAAATGTGACTAAGCGACAACGAATGCACTATCTTTAGGACATAATTAACACATCATCGGGTCATCATCAGTGGAATTGAGTCCCTG
>NC_041385.1:6222242-6227860 GCF_002162155.2 Triticum dicoccoides | reverse complement strand
CACACACAAGTAGTACTTCTAATCGGCTGTACAAATGTAGAAAATATAGTACTACTCGGCTATAGAAATGTAGAAAATACAGTAAAAGCAACATGATTTGCTCTCTAGTATACATCACAACTGCATGATCCATCAACCTAATCACATGTATATGGAGTATATCCAACAGCTCATGGCATCGCTAACACAGTAGTCATGGCATTCCTTAATGAAACAAACACATATCATGACGTTACGTACAGGCGTCCTCTCTGCCCAATGAACACAACATGGCATGGAAAAAGGGCTCGACGAAAACCCTATATTGCGTGCCCTGATAGCCCTACGAAACAGAGGAGGCGGGACAAAAAATGTGGGACATTAGGTTCGCATCACGCACCTCCGTCCATGGCTTCAATCGGATAACGAAATAGTAGCCCCAATCATGAGTTGTGCCAGCAGCGACGGCGACTGGAGAGAAGCTAGCCAAGGAAGCGAAATGACCAGGAGATTCGACCTGGCGACCAGGGTGAAGCGACACAACTCAACCATGCCATGTCATCACCCTTTAAACGGAAACCGCCTAAAATCAGCACCCAAATCACTCAAGGGGGATATATACCCGGTTTTGGAGATTTGAGGGTCAAAATCACACCAAATTGGAGTTCAAGGAGGTATTCGTCCATCACACTACATTTGGGGGTGAAATATGGACTTCTTTCAAACCGGAATCGCTCAAACGTTTAAACAGGCCAGCCGATCCGAATGCTCGTCGATCTCCCCCCTTGTGTCGCCTCGACAACTTGCCGCAACGAGGGGCAAACAGGATTTTCCATGAGAATGGACCTAACAGAAAGACTGTAGCCCGGTTTGAAAGTATGGGCAGAAGAGCGATGGAAAAGAAATGGGCCGAATAGAAAATCAAATGCCCAAACAAAAAAAATACTATCCGAGCCAGATGGAAATAAGAAGAAAGAATGGACCTAACAAAAAACTGAAGCCCGGTCTAAAAGTAGATGGGCTGAAGAACCATGGAAAATAAATGGGCCGAACAGAAAAAAGATCAAATGCCCAAACAAAAATACTATCCGAGCCAGATGGGAATAAGAATGGACCTAACACAAAGATACTATGAGAGCCAGGTTTTGATTTGGGACCTGTGGGTTATGGGCACACCACACTTACGCTGCGTCACTTTGATTATGTTGTCGTTATTGCGATGTCTACTTTAATTATAGGTTTAAGTTTACAAGACTGTAGTGCCCTGCTGATAGGCATAGCACTTGCAGTAGAGCAGCTTGTAGCGGAGGCGGAGTGGCCGGGCTAGTAGTAAAATTTTCACTGTACCACGTACGTTTAGGTGGCCATGCATCGATCGCCCACGATGAACGTGTACGTACGAGTTCCACGTTACTTACACTTACGACTTACCAGCAGCTTTGCTTTGCTTCCCAACAAAAAAAAAAGAGAGAGCAGCTTTGCTTTGCTTGACTGGTTCAAGCCTGCAACTGTGATTGAGATGCACTGACAGCAAAGATTTTTTAGTGCCGTGTTGGCCCGGACGACTTTGAGCACTTGACTTGGGGTCTCTGAGCAGCTATTAGCCCCATCGACTTGTCCAACGGCGGCGTCGAAGATCGTGATTACATTATAGGTTAATCAATCAAGCTGTGCAGAGAATAGGTTGACCTGAAACACTTGCCGTGGCTGTCAGAGTTAACCTGGCGCCGCCAGCGGTTACCGAAATTTCTGCCAGTTTTTCAGGTGGTGGTTTGGCATGATGCTTCTATATTTAGAGCAAGTGCTGCTTTTTGGCTGTAATCTGCGATGTGATCCATGACTTTTTGTTTAAACATTTGTGTCTCTTGCTAGTAGGGTGTTGCCACATAGCAGGTGTTCGAGAGTGTAGAAGTGCATACTCTAGCCAATGCTATCAAAAAACCGATCTGATCTAAGAGACTAGACAATACATTTATTCGTCAAAACTTCCCCTCACGTGTGGCTCCCTCAGGCCTAAACATGGACCGAAAGTGGGCTGCAATTTAATTGCACCGATCGGGTCTTAAACTCAGGACGTCTTGGCTCTGATATCATGTAGAAGTGCATATTCTAGCCAATGCAATTAAAAGATCGATTTAATAAAAGAGACCAGTCAATACATTTATACGTCAATAGAGAGCAAACATTAACCAATTCAAGGCAGGTTTTCTTACTAGTGAAGCACTGCTCCAACTTGCAAGATTTTCTATTATTTTTGTCCACCTCCCCCTCCTTCCTTTTTTTGCCACTTGTATGAAATTCTTACTTTTCATATAAGCAATTAATTCTCTCAAAACAAGCTTTCGTGCCACTTTATATATAAAGCAAAACTAAACAAACTACACAGCCGAACAATACAACTTTGATGAGGTAGCTCTCATACAACGTCCATCCAGTGATAACCGGGTCATGTGGGACGCACACTGACTATACTATCAAAAGAGAGCACAATAAAAACTAAGTACAACGCCATGCTACCCCTATAAGGGCTCCAATGCCCACGTCGTCAGATCAGTGGCGTAGCTAGACCAGTGTGCCAGGGTGGTCAAATAGTAGAAAATTTCACATAAATTTATTTATTTTTAAAGAAATATGTTTCCTACTATGCTATATACATGCTATGGGGGGATTTCATGATGGTCCATGGACCATCATGTCCACCCCCTAGCTACGCCACTAGATCAGATGTCACTTTTTGGACCAAAATAATACTTGATCATGTAGGGCCATATTATTTTTCTAGGACGGGTTTCAAACTTCAGTTTTCTCTAGTGAAAGTTTCAAACTTTAGTGCCTTAGTATTTTTTACTGGAAGTTACAAACCTTATTCTTTTAAAGTGAAGTGGGTACATTTGCATGGGCTATGTGGTGGGCTCGTTTAGCGGGCCATGGGCACTGGAGGCCGAATTAGGAAGGGTTGCCTTACCCGGAGGTTTTAGCCCAAGGATACTGGATTGTAGGCTTATCTTATAAAAAATAACACAAATCGTCAAATGTGGAAGAAGCCGACGGCAGGTGTTGTTAAAATCAATGTAGATGCGTCATTCCATGCTGAAACACTGTCGGGGGCCACAAGAGCAGTAGCGCCTGATGATCATGGGGAGTTTATAGCAGCAGCGACTTGGTATTTAGCTCATATAAGCACTGCGGATTCGCCAGAGATCAATGCAATTTCGAAATGGATATATACTAGCTACGAATAGGGGGTGCAACCGGCTGATTATTAAATCTGATAGCACCTTTGCGGTTCAAGGTGTTAACCAAGCTGATGCATATTTGTGTCCTGATCTTTCGATCATTGTGCAGTGCGGGCAGTTGGCAGCTGATTCACAAGTACGACTGTTGTCCAATGCTTTAGAGAGGCTAATGAGGTTGTTAATTGTTTAGCTAAACATGCTTCTAGTAGTAGATCTTCAACTTTTTGGGATTCTTACTTCCACTAGTGCAGAACCGGGCAATAGCACCGGTTCGTAAGGCCCTTTAGTGCCGGTTTCATAACCGGCACTAAAGTGTGGGCACTAAAGCCTCCCCCCTCTTTAGTACCGGTTCAGCACGAACCGGTGCTAAAGGGCAACCACGTGGCACGAGCCAGCTCCGGGGGCCTGGAGCCCTTTAGTACCGGTTGGTAAGACCAACCGGTACTATAAGGTTTGGGGGGTTTTTAGTTTTATGAATTTTTTTTCATTTAATTTTGTGTTTCCATTTTAATTCTTTTTCGTTTGCTGGTATTTTACGATACTACACACACACACACACACACACACACACACACACACACACACACATATATATATATATATATATATATATATATAGAATTTCTAGTAGAACCAATCATCGAGTTCAACATGATTGTCATGATATAAGTGTTCATATATAACACCACAAAAGCAAATCACTTAAGTTCAGAACGAAGAACATGGACATGAAAGGACAAGTACTAATTAAGAGCAGCATGAAGAACTAGCTAAATCACTCCTGCTAGCTACTCTCTCTCTGGTAAAATAGCATAGAACATGTATAGCTCTCCTGATTGATCATACTGGAGCATACCGATGAACCTGTCTCCTAAACGTGGGCTGCGCTTCTCATTGCTGCCCCCTAATACTTTTCTGCGATCATTAACAATTTTCCTCCAATCTTTCACTATTAAGCATTCATCGCTTCTAGAAATCTTGAATGCATTCATGTGCAATGCAGGATCTCTTGGCCGTAAGCTAACAATTGACATCTGACCTTTAGTCTCGATCCCCTGAGGCACAACTGTCATCGGGAGTCCCTGTTGAAGAACATCGTATAGTACTTAATTAATATACTTAGTAATGAAAGTTTAGCAAAAAAAATATGTATGCAAAATATGCACTGAGGATAAATAGTAAATATCTTACCATCATTCCTAAATAGATGTGACCGTAGTTCAATACCATCACTATTGGTCGCACGTTTTGAGTACTAACATTTCTAAGTGCAGGAAGAAAATTTGTCTTGACAGTATGAAGATCCTCAAGCCATGAAACATAATGACTTATTTCCTCGCAGTTTAGTTCAGCTTCGGGACAGTAGTAGGTCCTGTCTACCAAGCGCCGGACATGTTTGGTTGAATGGAGATAAGCTGTCAATAGAAATTAGTTGTCAGTTATTTTTGAATAAGCAATATCAAAGACAAAAATATAGATGAGAAGACCTCACATAATGGTAGAACTGGAGGCGTCTGCACATCGACCCATATGTCTCTATTACCTTCAATATCATCTTCCGGACGAATATCAAAGGTGATAACCATACCAGGCTCAAATGCATAAGCCTTGCATAGTGCTTGCCAAGTTTTGCATTCAAAATATGTGTACGTGTGTGTATTGTATACTTTGACGTTGAAAGTATAACCATCATGCTCAGTTTTCAGGTAAGCTCTCTTTACCTCCATAGTTTCCATATCTTTGAAACCTATCTTATCCAAGACAAAAATTCTTGCATGGCACGGGATGCGCTAGTAGAATAGTGAAAATTAAAAATTATAAGTCAGGCAAATGAAGCATATATAAGTCATGCTTAATTACGAAAGTAGACTTTGTCGTTATGACTTACTGTATCGAATTCAAAAGTCACATCCAGCTTGATGCTGAATCGCCTACCATCAACAAGGAAATTTCTATCGCACTGGCCGCGCTGGTCTTCACAGTAATCACACATAATGAAATTTTTTCCGTCGTTAAACGACATTTCCTATGTTCATATTAGGCGAAACATCAATCACTTACTAATTCAACTAATTCAACTACTTCTAGTAATTCAACTAAGCATTTACTAAAATAAACTAGTTATATTAATTCAAACTAAGCATATACTAAAATAAAGTAGTTATATATATTAATTCAACTAGTTCAACTAAACATTTACTAAAAATAAACTAGTTCTCTATATATATTAATTCAACTAGTTCAACTAAACATTTACTAAAAATAAACTAGTTATATTAATTCAACTAGTTCAAATTAAGCATATACTAAAATAAAGTAGTTCTATATATTAATTCAACTAGTTCAACTAAACATTTACTAAAAATAAACTAGTTATATTAATTCAACTAGTTCAAACTAAGC
>NC_041385.1:6220779-6221681 GCF_002162155.2 Triticum dicoccoides | reverse complement strand
GGCGGGGGCGGCGACGACGACGGGCGGCGGGGGCACGCGGCGACGACGACGACGGGCGGCGGGGGCGACGAGGGCGACAGCACGGCGGCGCGGCGGCGTCGGCGTCGTCGAGATCGAGACTCACGCGCACAAGAAAAGTGGAACGAACTGGCGACGATAACTGAATTTTCGTAAGTGCCATATATATAGGATGGGCCTTTAGTACCGGTTGGTGGCTCCAACCGGTACTAAAGGCCAATTTTAGCCAGCCCAAGCGGCGGGAAACGAGGGCCATTAGTACCGGTTGGTGGCTCCAACCGGTACTAAAGGGCAACCTTTTAGTACCGGTTGGATCCACCAACCGGTACTAATGGCCCTGCGCTGCCACCTGCAGTGCGCTACTTTTAGTCCCACCTTGCCGAGCGAAGGGCAGCCGCACTGGTTTATAAACCCAGCCGCGGCTGCCCATTCGAACTCCTCTATATAACAGGCTTCTGGGCCTAACTAGGGCGCGCTGCCCTGTGAGCCTGCTGGCCCTTCTGGGCCTGTATTTGCACACCCTAGGTCTAACAGGCCCACAGGGCAGCGCCCCAACATTTTTCTTTTCTGCATTATTTATTTTCTTCTATTTATTTTTGAGTAATTTTTTATATAGTTATTTCTTTTCTGCTTTATTTTTTTCTTATATTTATTTCTGAAAAGGTTTTTTTGCTGTATTTAGTTTCTTTGTGAATATTTTTGCTTTATATTTTTTTTCTTTTCTGCATTATTTATTTTCTTCTATTTATTTCTGAGTAGTTTCCTCTTCTTCTTCTTCTTCTTCTTCTTCTTCTTCTTCTTCTTCTTCCTACTCCTCCTCCTCCTCCTCCTCTTCTTCTTCTTCTTCTTCTTCTTCTTCTTCTTCTTCCTCCTTCTCCTCTTCT
>NC_041385.1:6199695-6218869 GCF_002162155.2 Triticum dicoccoides | reverse complement strand
TTTATTTTCTTTTATTTATTTGTGAGTAGTTTTTCATCTAGTTTGCCAAAATTCAACATTTTCAGAGTTCATTTTGTAGTGATTTTCAATTTCATGGTCATTTTGTAAACGATTGAAAATAGCAAATATAGTTTTTTTTTCTTTTCTGCTTTATTTTTCTTCTATTTATTTCTGAATAGTTTTTTCTTTTCTGCTATATTTATTTTCTTCTATTTATTTCTGAGTAGTTTTTTTATTTTGTTTTTTTCTTTTCAGCTATAGTTTTTCTTCTTTTCTGCTATTTTTTCTTTTCTGCAAAACTTGATGGTCAAAGTCTGGAGTTATAACTTAAAAAAAAGAAATGTCGACGTGCAATTAGTTTTTGCCATAACAGAAGAAGTCCGGAGTTGTAATAAGTTAATTAAAAATAAAAAAAAGAGGTGCAATGCTCGTTAATTTGCTTCAAGCCATTCGGAATAGTGTAAACTGCACTGCGCATAGCTCCATGCAGTCTACCGTATTCCTGAAGGCTTGAAGCTAAGCAACGTGAGCATTGAGCCTCTTCTTCATCGTCTCTGCACTCAAGGCTTATAAACCGCTCCTAGTCCCTCTCACTTCGTGAGGTGGGACTAAAAAACAGCTTGCCATAACCTCATAAACCCGAATACTTCGAAAGATATGTGGGTGACCCTCTCTACTTTTTTAAACATGATATGTGGGTGAAATGATGATACCATGCTAAGTTTCAACTTTTTCAGAGTTCATTTGTAGTGCTTTTCAATTTCCAGGTCATTTAGTTCTCAAAACAAATAGCAAATGAAGGCATAAACGGTTGAAAGTTGATGGCGTCGCTTTGAATGGTGCATACTGAACGCAAAAAATATAAGAGTATTTAGATCATGATCTTATATTTCTTTACAGTCTAAATTGTTAATATGATCTTATAACATCAAAAATACTTTGATCATCAATGATCTTTGTGTGTACAATCTGAATTGTCAATATGAGTCATCAACGATTTATAAACCGATGAAGACTCATATTGCAGCCACAAATTCTACACATAGAGTTCAATGAAGACCAAGTGCTTGTGATAGTTTGAGAAATAACATATTTAAGGTGGTAAAAGGCTTGTTAGGGGAGCGAGGTGGGACTAAAAACAGCTTGCCATAACCTCATTAGTACCGGTTCGTGGTACGAACCGGCACTAAATTGTGATGGTGGGGCCATAGCCTGACCGCAGGCTGACACAGCCTCTTTAGTACCGGTTCGTGGCATGAATCGGTACTAAAGGTTCGCGACGAACCGGTGCTATTGATCGCTGCCACGAACCGGCACTAGTGTACACATTAGTGCCGGCTGAAATTCCAACCGACACTATTGTGCTTCATATTTGACCATTTTTCTACTAGTGTTCCCTGACATTATTTCTCCATTTCTTGTAAACCACCTAGCTATCATTTGAGGAATAAAGTCTTTTATTGTGAAAAAGAACCCTACATACTCCACTAAAAGAACAAAACTCAAATTCTAAAAATTTCTTCCGTATTTGTTCGGGTCATGAAATTTCACCAATCTGGCTAACTCATAAAATCCCAGTGCGAGCGATAAGTATCCCTCGCCCATAGGTGCTGTGCGATGGGCCAGCCCAACAGTGGAAGTTCATGAGCATGACAATTTCCCCTGTCAGAGTTTTCTAGAGTGGGGGGTGCTTTCTTTATCTATATTTTAGGGGTTTGGCAATTTTATTTTGATTTATATATTTCTATTTTAAAATGTCAGTTTTACTTTTTCTTCTATTTTACCTTATTCACCGGACTTTTTTTTCTTTATATTTTTCCTTGTTTTCACTTTCTTTCATTTCCTGTTTTTCCATCCGGTTTTATTTTTAATGTATTCTTTATTATTATTATTTTAAGAATTCTGATTTTATTTTAGCTTCCCTTTTTATTTTTGTTTTCTATGTTATTTTTTATTTTAAATCAAATATAAACATTTTTGGGAAAATAAAATGATGATATTATGTTATAATAAGAGAATTGTATCATGTTGCCAGCCTTATCCACGTCATGTACCATAAAAAGAATGATATCATTGGCATATTACAATATAGAGAGGCCATCATCCATAAGGTGTGGCACTTCTGCTGCAATCTTTTTTTTAGAAAAGGAGGATGACCCCCGGCCTCTGCATCTGGGCGATGCATACGTCCACTTTATTAATTATTCTCACAAGACCTTATAAAGTCATACAATAGTAAGACTAAAGCCGCCGTCTAAGCAACAAACTGTCGCTACACCTATCCAGTTGATGAAGGGGCGTAGATAGCATGGGCATAATACCAAACAGACATCGCAGCCAAGCCTAACATCTAAGACCTGAGACCCCAACCTAGCCACTTGCCGGGTCTGGGGCACACACTGGTCCGGCGTGCTCTCGGAGGCCGCCGCCGCCAACTGCCACCACTCCATCTTCAGAACTGTACTGATGCATGAACCTTGCTCGGTCCAGCTATCGTCGATGCCACCACGGCGCCCAACGGCACCTCCTCCCTGCGTGCAAACAGCTGAACACGTCGCGGTCGCCACTGATACACCTCAGCGCCATGCTGCCAAGTACCACCAGCTGACACAGCTTGAAGCCCTTGGAGAATCTGTCGTGTGTAGCACCTGCCGACCAGGCATGACTAAGCGTAGCACCTGTCGGTCAAGCATGACTCGACATCTCCACCGAAGCTCCGTGCAAGACGAAGCTGCTCCACCTCCTGCTCTGACTTCCACAGCTGCTCCACAAAACGATGATCCCAAGAGAGAAACGACATCGCAGTGCCGCCATCGTCCGGTCTGGAACACCAGATCCTAGGGTTTCCCTCGGATTAATACGAGTGGATCGACGGTAGTCACATGACAATGCCTTCATCAAGGTAACGACGTGGAACTCCGCCATCGCCCGCCGTCGGCTCGGTTTTAACCGGCAACTACGTCTTCCTGACTCGCAGATGGTGCCAGATGACGGATCTCGAGATCCGAACACCCAGCCTCAGGCCGACCACCTCTGACGGAAGAGATGACCACCACCGCCGGCTGCACCGGTCAGAACAGATCTGATCGGAGGTGCCGCCGACGAAACCACCAGGCCCTCCACGCCGCCGTCGTCGATCTGAAGGCAGCATACACGCCACCGCAGCCAAGCTGGCCGCCGCCGCCGCCCGAAGGGCCATCTGCAGCGCCCGCAGCCCTGGCCTCCGCCGTGCGAAGCCGTCGCCGTCCGAGGACGGGCCGGCCTCCCGCCGCCTGCAGCCATCCGCCGCGCCGCTGATCCCAGATCGGTCGCGTCACCACACGCCTTGGGGTCCGCCCCATCCCGAAGACACGCGAGAGAGGAGATCCTCCGTCACCGCCGTTGGCCCCCGGGCTTAGCCCGGCGGCGTCTTCCGGCGGCGGCAGAGGGAGAGGAGGAGGGAGTTTGCGGCGGCGGCGGCTAGGTTTCTGGCCACCTGAGTCGCCCTAGGAGGAGGACGACGGCGGGCGTAGAGGAAATATGGTGGCATATACTTCTCCTGCAATCTGACCGGTCTGGTTCGCGCACGTGATAATTTTCTACAAGAAACTACCTTATTTTTCCTCTTTGTCATCATCTTTCGACATCACCGAAACACTGTGAATATGAAAATACTTCAATTAACACTTACACGTACTACTGGAAATGAACTGTTTCTTCTTCTTCTTTTTTTTGCAGGGAAGGAAATGATCTGTTTCTCGCAGACTGTGGTTGCCAAAATTTCCCGGCAGCGTCTCAGTTGAAGACTGCAGCAAAGTTGCGCGTACTATTTGGATGTTTAGCCCTATGAGACTGTTAGAATAAACCTTGCAAGTTCAGTTAGTTCAGTTAGCGTTAGCTGCATTTTCTTCTTCAGTTTCGTCAGTAGCGAGATTAGCTCGAGGTTCCAACAACTTAGACCGAGTCCTGCGCCCTACTGATTCATTCGTGGGATGGCACGAACATTGTGGATCGTAGTGGCACATAGTCTGGAGGCCACGAGCCCCATTTCCTTCGTTGTACTCAATAAATACAGAGAGAAAGAGATCAGAAAACTGCGGCAAGTTTGCACAGGCAAAACCTCGTCTTCCACCTCGGTCCAGCTAGCTCGTCGTCTCAACTCCGACAATTGGCATCAGAGCGGGTTCTTGATCGTGGGAGTGGCGGGTCCAGTCGACTCGGGTGGTAGCCAGTCGCCGTCCACTCCGCGGGCACGGGTCTCCGACGGCAGTGAGCTTGCCGTGGCCGAGAGACCCACGGCGCGGATGGCGCACGACATCGGCGGCGCGGCGTGGCCGCAGCTGACCCGAACCAACTACACCGATTGGGCCGTTCTCATGCAGGTCATGATGGAGGGCCGCTACCTCTGGGACGCCGTGCAAACGGGCACGGCCGAGCGCAGTGACGATCGGCTGGCGCTCGAGGCAATCCTGCGGGGGGTGCCACCGGAAATGGCGCCCACCCTCGCCAGCAAGGCCACAGCGAAGGAGGCGTGGGACACCGTCAAGACGATGCGCCTCGGCGTGGCGCGCATCCGCGAGGCCAAGCTCGCAACCATCTCCAAGCAGTACAACGACATCCGCTTCGCCGACGGCGAGACCGTCGATGACTTCGCCATGAGGATCTCGAACATGGTGGCCCAGATGGCACAGCTCGGAGAAGTTGTGCAAGAGAAGCGCGTTGTGCGGAAATTTCTCTCCGTCGTCCCCAAGAGGTACTCTCAGATCGCACTCTCCATAGAAACTCTCGTTGATCTGGACACTTTATCGGTGGAGGAGCTCACCGGGTGGCTCAAGGCCGCTGAGGAGAGATACGATCTCGAGCAGGCCGAGGCCGGCGTCGGCCGGCTCATGATGAGGGAGGAAGAATGGGCTGCACGCCTCAAGGGGCGGGGCGGCTCAAGCAGCAACGCGCCGCGAGGCGGCGGTCAACGCGGCAGAGGCCGTGGAGGCGGCCTAGCCGGGCGTGGCAACGGAAAGACCGACGATGACAAGTGCAGATATTGTGGTATTGTCGGGCACTGGGCTCGGGACTGCCGCAAAAAGAAGAGGGAGGAGGCGAATCAGGCAAACCTCGCACAGGCAGAGGCAGCAGACGAGGAGGACCCAACCTTCCTCATGGCGCAGGTGTGCACGATCACTGACGCCGGCGACATCTCCGACGGCTACATCGACCTCGTCGAGGAGCACGCCAAGGTCCACCTCGGGCGCACGGAGGAGGAGTACGACTCCAAGTGGTACCTCGACATGGGCGCCTCAAACCACATGTCGGGCAGCGCGGCGTGCTTCAACGATCTCGACCGCCGCGTCGCCGACACCGTGAAGTTTGGGGACGGCTCGGTCGTGGCGATCTGCGGACGCGGGTCTATGCTCTTCACCGACTGCAACGGTGGGCACTGTTGGAAATATGCCCTAGAGGCAATAATAAAAGTATTATTATATTTCATTGTTCATGATAATTGTCTTGTATTCATGCTATAACTGTATTATCCGGAAATCGTAATACACGTGTGAATACTTAGACCACACTATGTCCCTGGTAAGCCTCTAGTTGACCAGCTCGTTGTGATCAACAGATAGTCATGGTTTCCTGACTATGGACATTGGATGTCGTTGATAACGGGATCACATCATTAGGAGAATGATGTGATGGACAAGACTCAATCCTAAGCATAGCATAAAAGATCGTGTAGTTCGTTTTGCTAGAGCTTTGCAAGTGTCAAGTATCTCTTCCTTCGACCATGAGATCGTGTAACTCCCGGATACCGTAAGAGTGCCTTGGATGTACCAAACGTCACAACATAACTGGGTGACTATAAAGATGCATTACAGGTATCTCCGAAAGTAGCTGTTGGGTTGACACGGATCGAGACTGGGATTTGTCACTCCGTATGACGGAGAGGTATCTCTGGGCCCACTCGGTGATGCATCATCATATTGAGCTCAATGTGACCAAGGTGTTGGACACGGGATCATGCATTACGGTACGAGTAAAGTGACTTGCCGGTAACGAGACTGAACAAGGTATTGGGATACCGACGATCGAGTCTCGGGCAAGTAACGTACCGATTGACAAAGGGAATTGCATACAGGGTTTGATCGAATCCTCGACATAGTGGTTCATCCGATGACAACATCGAGGAGCATGTGGGAGCCATCATGGGTATCCAGATCCCGCTGATGGTTATTGACTGAGAGAGTCTCGGTCATGTCTGCATGTCTCCCGAACCTGTAGGGTCTACACACTTAAGGTTCAGTTACGCTAGGGTTATAGGGATATGTATATGCAGTAACCCGAATGTTGTTCGGAGTCCCGGATGAGATCCCGGACGTCACGAGGAGTTCCGGAATGGTCCGGAGGTAAAGATTTATATATGGGAAGTCCTGTTTCGGGCATCGGGACAAGTTTCGGGGTTATCGGTATTGTACCGGGACCACCGGAAGCGTCCCGGGGGTCCACCGGGTGGGTCCACCTGCCCCGGGGGGGCACATGGGCTATAAGGGGGTGCGCCTTGGCCTAATGGGCCAAGGGCACCAGCCCCACATAGGCCCATGTGCCTAGGGTTCAAGGGGGCAAGAGTCCTAGGAGGGTAAGGCACCTCCTAGGTGCCTTGGGGGGAGGGAAAACCCCCTTGGCCGCCGCACCCCCTAGGAGATTGGATCTCCTAGGGCCGGCCACCCCCCCTTGGCACCCCTATATATAGTGGGGGGAGAGGAGGGACTTCATACCTGAACGCCCTGGCCTTTGGTTGCCTCCTTCTCCCTCCCCAACACCTCCTCCACCTCCATAGTGCTTAGCGAAGCTCTGCCGGAGTACTGCAGCTCCATCAACACCACGCCGTCGTGCTGCTGCTGGTGCCATCTCCCTCAACCTCTCCTCCCTCCCTTGCTGGATCAAGAAGAGGAGACGTGGCTGTTCCGTACGTGTGTTGAACGCGGAGGTGCCGTCCGTTCGGCGCAGGTCATCGGTGATTTGGATCACGTCGAGTACGACTACATCATCACCTTGCAAGCTTCCGCACGCGATCTACAAGTGGTATGTAGATGCAAACTCTCTCCCTAGACTCGTTGCTTAGATGAACTCATAGATGGATCTTGGTGAAACTGTAGGAAAAATTTTAATTTTTTGCAACGTTCCTCAACAGTGGCATCATGAGCTAGGTCTATGCGTAGTTCTCTTTGCACGAGTAGAACACAACTTTGTTGTGGGCGTGGATTTTGTCATCTTACTTGCCTCTACTAGTCTTTTCTTGCTCAACGGTATTGTGGGATGAAGCGGCCCGGACCAACCTTACACGTACACTTACGTGAGACCGGTTCCACCGACTGACATGCACAAGTTGCATAAGGTGGCTGGCGGGTGTCTGTCTCTTCCACCTTAGTTGGAGCGGAATCGATGAACAGGGCCCTTATGAAGGGTAAATAGAAGTTGACAAAATCACGTTGTGGTGATTCGTAGGTAAGAAAACGTTCTTGCTAGAACCCAATTGCAGCCACGTAAAAGATGCAACAACAATTAGAGGACGTCTAACTTGTTTTTGCAGCGATTGATCATGTGATGTGATATGGCCAGAAGTTGTGATGAATGATGAATTGTGATGTATGAGATCATGTTCTTTGTAATAGGATTCACGACTTGCATGTCGATGAGTATGACAACCGGCAGGAGCCATAGGAGTTGTCATTATTTTTTTTGTATGACCTGCGTGTCATTGAATAACGTCATGTAAACTACTTTACTTTATTGCTAAACGTTAGTCATAGAAGTAGAAGTAGTCGTTGGCGTGACAACTTCATGAAGACACGATGATGGAGATCATGATGATGGAGATCATGGTGTCAAGCCGGTGACAAGATGATCATGGAGCCCCGAAGATGAAGATCAATGGAGCTATATGATATTGGCCATATCATGTCACAACTATATAATTGCATGTGATGTTTATTATGTTTTGCATCTTGTTTACTTAGGACGAAGGTAGTAAATAAGATGATCCCTTACAAAAATTTCAAGAAGTGTTCTCCCCTAACTGTGCACCGTTGCTACAGTTCGTCGCTTCTAAGCACCACGTGATGATCGGGTGTGATGGATTCTTACGTTCACATACAACGGGTGTAAGACAGTTTTACACAGCAAAAACACTTAGGGTTAACTTGACGAGCCTAGCATGTGCAGACATGGCCTCGGAACACAGAGACCGAAAGGTCGAACACGAATCGTATGGAAGATACGATCAACATGAGAATGTTCACCGACGATGACTAGTCCGTCTCACGTGATGATCGAACACGGGCTAGTCGACTCGGATCGTGTAACACTTAGATGACTAGAGGGATGTCTAATCTAAGTGGGAGTTCATAATTTGATTAGAACTTTATTATCATGAACTTAGTCTAAAACCTTTGCAAATATGTCTTGTAGATCAATGGCCAACGCTAATGTCAACATGAACTTCAACGCGTTCCTAGAGAAAACCAAGCTGAAAGATGATGGCAGCAACTATACGGACTGGGTCCGGAACCTGAGGATCATCCTCATAGCTGCCAGGAAACAATATGTCCTAGAAGGACCGCTAGGTGACGCTCCCGTCCCAGAGAACCAAGACATTATGAATGCTTGGCAGTCTCGCGCTGATGATTACTCCCTCGTTCAGTGCGGCATGCTTTACAGCTTAGAACCGGGGCTCCAAAAGCGTTTTGAGCATCACGGAGCATATGAGATGTTCGAAGAGCTGAAACTAGTTTTTCAAGCTCATGCCCGGGTCGAGAGACATGATGTCTCCGACAAGTTCTACAGTTGTAAGATGGAGGAAAACAGTTCTGTCAGTGAGCACATCCTGAAGATGTCTGGGTTGCACAACCGTATGACCCAGCTGAACATTAACCTCCCAGATGAGGCGGTCATTGACAGAATCCTCCAGTCGCTCCCATCAAGCTACAAGAGCTTTGTGATGAACTACAACATGCAGGGAATGGAAAAGACCATTCCTGAAGTGTTCTCGATGCTGAAGTCAGCAGAGGCTGAAATCAAGAAAGAACATCAAGTGTTGATGGTCAATAAGACCACTAAGTTCAAGAAGGGCAAGGGTAAGAAGAACTTCAAGAAGGATGGCAAAGATGTTGCCGCGCCTGGTAAGCCAGTTACCGGGAAGAAGTCAAAGAATGGACCCAAGCCTGAGACTGAGTGCTTTTATTGCAAGGGGAAGGGTCACTGGAAGCGGAACTGCCCCAAATACTTAGCGGATAAGAAGGCCGGCAACACCAAAGGTATATTTGATATACATGTGATTGATGTGTACCTTACCAGTAATCGTAGTAACTCCTGGGTATTTGATACCGGTGCTGTTGCTCATATTTGTAACTCACAGCAGGAGCTGCGGAATAAACGGAGACTGGCAAAGGACGAGGTGACGATGCGCGTCGGGAATGGTTCCAAAGTCGATGTGATCGCCGTCGGCACGCTGCCTCTACATTTACCTACGGGATTAGTTTTGAACCTTAATAATTGTTATTTAGTGCCAAGTTTGAGCATGAACATTGTATCAGGATCTCGTTTAATGCGAGATGGCTACTCATTTAAGTCTGAGAATAATGGTTGTTCGATTTATATGAGAGATATGTTTTATGGTCATGCTCCGATGGTCAATGGTTTATTCTTAATGAATCTCGAGCGTAATATTACACATGTTCATAGTGTAGATGCCAAAAGATTTAAAGTTGATAACGATAGTCCCACATACTTGTGGCACTGCCGCCTTGGTCACATTGGTGTCAAGCGCATGAAGAAGCTCCATGCCGATGGACTTTTAGAGTCTCTTGATTATGAATCGTTTGACACGTGCGAACCATGCCTCTTGGGAAAAATGACCAAGACTCCGTTCTCCGGAACAATGGAGCGAGCAACCAACTTGTTGGAAATCATACATACCGATGTGTGCGGTCCAATGAGCGTTGAGGCTCGCGGAGGATATCGTTATGTTCTCACTCTCACAGATGACTTGAGTAGATATGGGTATGTCTACTTAATGAAACACAAGTCTGAGACCTTTGAAAAGTTCAAGGAATTTCAGAATGAGGTGGAGAATCAACGTGACCGAAAGATAAAATTCTTACGATCAGATCGTGGAGGAGAATACTTAAGTCACGAATTTGGTACACACTTAAAAGAAATGTGGAATCGTTTCACAGCTCACGCGGCCTGGAACACCTCAGCGAAACGGTGTGTCCGAACGTCGTAATCGCACTCTATTGGATATGGTGCGGTCTATGATGTCTCTTACCGATTTACCGCTATCATTTTGGGGATACGCTCTAGAGACAGCTACATTCACTTTAAATAGGGCACCGTCTAAATCCGTTGAGACGACAACGTATGAATTATGGTTTGGAAAGAAACCTAAGCTGTCGTTTCTAAAAGTTTGGGGATGCGAAGCTTATGTCAAGAAACTTCAACCTGAAAAGCTCGAACCCAAGTCGGAAAAATGCGTATTCATAGGATACCCTAAAGAAACTATAGGGTATACCTTCTACTTAAGATCCGAAGGCAAGATCTTTGTTGCCAAGAACGGATGCTTTCTGGAAAAAGAGTTTCTCTCGAAAGAAGTAAGTGGGAGGAAAGTAGAACTCGATGAAGTACTACCTCTTGAGCGGGATAGTGACGCAGCACAGGAAACCGTTCTTGTGATGCCCACACCAACTGAAGAGGAAAACCATGATAATGATCAAGGTACTTCGGATCAAGTTACTGCTGAACTTCGTAGGTCCACAAGGACACGTTCCGCACCAGAGTGGTACGGCAACCCTGTCCTGGAAATCATGTTGTTAGACAACAATGAACCTTCGAACTATGAAGAAGCAATGGCGGGCCCGGATTCCAACAAATGGCTTGAAGCCATGAAATCCGAGATAGAATCCATGTATGAAAACAAAGTATGGACTTTGACAGACTTGCCCGATGATCGGCGAGCGATAGAAAACAAATGGATCTTTAAGAAGAAGACGGACGCGGATGGTAATGTTACCATCTATAAAGCTCGACTTGTCGCTAAGGGTTATCGACAGGTTCAAGGGATTGACTACGACGAGACATTCTCTCCCGTAGCGAAGCTAAAGTCCGTCCGAATCATGTTAGCAATTGCCGCATACTATGATTATGAGATATGGCAGATGGACGTCAAAACAGCATTCCTTAACGGGCATCTTAAGGAAGAACTGTATATGATGCAGCCGGAAGGTTTTGTCGATCCTCGGAACGCTAACAAAGTATGCAAGCTCCAGCGATCCATTTTATGGACTGGTGCAAGCATCTCGGAGTTGGAACATTCGCTTTGATGAGATGATCAAAGCGTTTGGGTTTATGCAGACTTATGGAGAAGCCTGCGTTTACAAGAAAGTGAGTGGGAGCTCTGTAGCATTTCTCATATTATATGTAGATGACATACTCCTGATGGGAAATAATATAGAATTTCTGGACAGCATTAAGGCCTACTTGAATAAGTGTTTTTCAATGAAGGACCTTGGAGAAGCTGCTTATATATTAGGCATCAAGATCTATAGAGATAGATCGAGACGCCTCATAGGTCTTTCACAAAGCACATACCTTGATAAGATTTTGAAGAGATTCAGAATGGATCAGTCCAAGAAGGGGTTCTTGCCTATGTTACAAGGTATGAGACTGAGCTCAGCTCAGTCACCGACCACGGCAAAAGATAAAGAAGAGATGAGTGTCATCCCCTATGCTTCAGCCATAGGATCTATTATGTATGCCATGCTGTGCACCAGACCCGATGTAAACCTTGCCGTAAGTTTGGTAGCAAGATACCAAAGTAATCCCGGCAAGGAACACTGGACAGCAGTCAAGAATATCCTGAAGTACCTGAAAAGGACAAAGGACATGTTTCTCGTTTATGGATGAGACGAAGAGCTCGTCGTAAAGGGTTACGTCGACGCTAGCTTCGACTCAGATCCGGATGACTCTAAGTCACAAACCGGATACGTGTATATGTTGAATGGTGGAGCAGTAAGCTGGTGCAGCTGCAAGCAGAGCGTCGTGGCGGGATCTACGTGTGAAGCGGAGTACATGGCAGCCTCGGAGGCAGCACATGAAGCAATTTGGGTGAAGGAGTTCATCACCGACCTAGGAGTCATACCCAATGCGTCGGAGCCAATCAAACTCTTCTGTGACAACACTGGAGCTATTGCCCTCGCAAAGGAGCCCAGGTTTCACAAGAAGACCAGGCACATCAAGCATCGTTTCAACTCCATCCGTGAAAATGTTCAAGATGGAGACATAGAGATTTGCAAAGTGCACACGGATCTGAATGTCGCAGACCCGCTGACTAAACCTCTCTCGCGTGCAAAACATGATCAACACCAGAACTCTATGGGTGTTCGATTCATCACAATGTAACTAGATTAGTGACTCTAGTGCAAGTGGGAGACTGTTGGAAATATGCCCTAGAGGCAATAATAAAAGTATTATTATATTTCATTGTTCATGATAATTGTCTTGTATTCATGCTATAACTGTATTATCCGGAAATCGTAATACACGTGTGAATACTTAGACCACACTATGTCCCTGGTAAGCCTCTAGTTGACCAGCTCGTTGTGATCAACAGATAGTCATGGTTTCCTGACTATGGACATTGGATGTCGTTGATAACGGGATCACATCATTAGGAGAATGATGTGATGGACAAGACTCAATCCTAAGCATAGCATAAAAGATCGTGTAGTTCGTTTTGCTAGAGCTTTGCAAGTGTCAAGTATCTCTTCCTTCGACCATGAGATCGTGTAACTCCCGGATACCGTAAGAGTGCCTTGGATGTACCAAACGTCACAACGTAACTGGGTGACTATAAAGATGCATTACAGGTATCTCCGAAAGTAGCTGTTGGGTTGACACGGATCGAGACTGGGATTTGTCACTCCGTATGACGGAGAGGTATCTCTGGGCCCACTCGGTGATGCATCATCATATTGAGCTCAATGTGACCAAGGTGTTGGACACGGGATCATGCATTACGGTACGAGTAAAGTGACTTGCCGGTAACGAGACTGAACAAGGTATTGGGATACCGACGATCGAGTCTCGGGCAAGTAACGTACCGATTGACAAAGGGAATTGCATACAGGGTTTGATCGAATCCTCGACATAGTGGTTCATCCGATGACAACATCGAGGAGCATGTGGGAGCCATCATGGGTATCCAGATCCCGCTGATGGTTATTGACTGAGAGAGTCTCGGTCATGTCTGCATGTCTCCCGAACCCGTAGGGTCTACACACTTAAGGTTCAGTTACGCTAGGGTTATAGGGATATGTATATGCAGTAACCCGAATGTTGTTCGGAGTCCCGGATGAGATCCCGGACGTCACGAGGAGTTCCGGAATGGTCCGGAGGTAAAGATTTATATATGGGAAGTCCTGTTTCGGGCATCGGGACAAGTTTCGGGGTTATCGGTATTGTACCGGGACCACCGGAAGCGTCCCGGGGGTCCACCGGGTGGGTCCACCTGCCCCGGGGGGCCACATGGGCTATAAGGGGGTGCGCCTTGGCCTAATGGGCCAAGGGCACCAGCCCCACATAGGCCCATGCGCCTAGGGTTCAAGGGGGCAAGAGTCCTAGGAGGGTAAGGCACCTCCTAGGTGCCTTGGGGGGAGGGAAAACCCCCTTGGCCGCCGCACCCCCTAGGAGATTGGATCTCCTAGGGCCGGCCACCCCCCCTTGGCACCCCTATATATAGTGGGGGGAGAGGAGGGACTTCATACCTGAACGCCCTGGCCTTTGGTTGCCTCCTTCTCCCTCCCCAACACCTCCTCCACCTCCATAGTGCTTAGCGAAGCTCTGCCGGAGTACTGCAGCTCCATCAACACCACGCCGTCGTGCTGCTGCTGGTGCCATCTCCCTCAACCTCTCCTCCCTCCCTTGCTGGATCAAGAAGAGGAGACGTGGCTGTTCCGTACGTGTGTTGAACGCGGAGGTGCCGTCCGTTCGGTGCAGGTCATCGGTGATTTGGATCACGTCGAGTACGACTACATCATCACCTTGCAAGCTTCCGCACGCGATCTACAAGTGGTATGTAGATGCAAACTCTCTCCCTAGACTCGTTGCTTAGATGAACTCATAGATGGATCTTGGTGAAACCGTAGGAAAAATTTTAATTTTCTGCAACGTTCCCCAACAGGCACCGCGTGCTCACAGGAGTCTACTTCATCCCTCGCCTGCAGAGTAGCATTGTCAGTGTCGGGCAGCTCGACGAGAGCGATTGCAAGTCAGTGATCACCGGTGGTGTGTTCACTCTCAGCGATCGCCGCGGACAGGTGTTCGCGCGCGCCACAAGAGCACGCAACCGCCTCTACCCCTACGACATGAAGCTAAGACGGCCGGTGTGCTTGGCCGTGCGCACCACCACTGATGATGCATGGCGTTGGCACGCGAGGTACGGGCATATGAATTTTACTTCACTCCAGATGTTGACCCGGCAGGAGATGGTGCGCGGCCTGCCTGCGATCGACCACGTCGACCAACTCTGCGACAGCTGCCTGGCCGGCAAGCAGCGCCGAGCTCCGTTCCTGGACGCGGCGAACTACTGGGCCGAGCACGTTCTCGAGCTGGTCCACGGCGATCTCTCCGGGCCCATAACTCCGGCGACTCCGTCAGGCCAGCGCTACTTTCTGCTCCTGGTGGACGACCTCTCCAGGTACATGTGGCTGACCCTGTTGAGCAGCAAGGACGAGGCGCCGGACGCGATCCGCCGCTTCCAGGAGCGCGTCGAGGTGGAAACCGGGCGCAAGCTGCGCGCTCTCCGCACCGACCGCGGCGGGGAGTTCACCTCCGTCGAGTTCGGCGAGTACTGCGCCGACCGCGGCGTTCAGCCTCAGCTCACGACGCCATACTCCCCTCAACAGAAAGGGGTGGTTGAGCGCCGCAACCAGACGGTGGTGGCCATGGCGCGGAGCATGATGAAGGCGATGGCAATGCCCGACAGGTTCTGGGGCGAGGCCGTGACCACGGCCGTGTTCATTCTCAATCGCGCACCGACCAAGAGCGTGTACGGCATGACCCCGTACGAGGCGTGGCACGGCGGGCGACCAACGGTGCACTTCCTCCGCACCTTTGGGTGCGTGGCGCATGTCAAGAATGTGCGCCCACACCAGAAGAAGCTCGACGACAGATCAACGCCGATGGTCTTCATCGGCTACGAGGAAGGGGGCAAGGCATATCACGTCTTCGACCCTATTGATGGGCGCGTCCATGTGACGCGTGATGCTGTCTTCGACGAGGCGGCGCACTGGAACTGGGACGCCGAGGACCGCGCCGCGGGCACTAACGCCTTCACCGTCGACTATGAGGTGCGCCGCGTTCCTGCTATGGCAGGGAGGATCATACACAACTCGCCGCCGCACCAGCCTCCCAGCGGGGCCGCACCATCTTCAAAGCTGCAGAACCCTGACGTTACAGATGACCCCGGGGCAGCAACATCGGTGGCGGCGGCAACTCCAACCCGCGTCGAGCCCGCAACGCCACGCACGGCGGCGACACCCAGCACGGCAACGACGCCCAACATGGCAGGGAGTTCTGCATCTTCGTCGAGCAGCACGCCGATCACCTTCGCCACACCCCCGACTACATGTTCGGAGAGGCTTGACGCCCGCGTCGATGCCCACGGCCCTCTTCGGTTCCGCCGCGTGACAGACCTGTTCGGTCCACGCCCGGACACGACTCACGATCAGGAGGATGAGATGCTGCTCACCTCTGCAGAAGAGCCGTCCACTTTCTCTGAAGCTGAACACGAGCCGTGCTGGAGGAGAGCAATGCTGGAGGAGATCGCCTCGATCGAGGATAATCAGACCTGGGAGCTCACTGATCTTCCGCCAGGACAAGAATCCATCGGCTTGAAGTGGGTGTTCAAGGTCAAACGCGACGAGAGTGGCGCCGTGACGAAGCACAAGGCGCGGCTGGTTGCAAAGGGCTTCGTTCAGCAGCAGGGCATCGACTTCGACGAGGCATTCACGCTTGTTGCCCGCATCGACTCCGTGCGCCTCATGCTCGCTCTCGCTGCACAGGAGGGCTGGGGCATTCACCACATGGATGTGAAGTCCGCATTCCTCAACGGCGAGCTCACTGAGGAGGCATACGTCCGTCAACCGCCGGGTTTCGTCGTCGCCAGTGAAGAACACAAGGTGCTGCACCTCAAGAAGGCGCTGTACGGTCTGCGTCAGGCTCCACGCGCCTGGGACACCAAGCTCGACGCGACGCTCGGCGCTCTGGGCTTCACCAGAAGCAGGTCAGAGCATGCCATCTACGTGCGGCGCGGACTCCTGGTGGGCATATACGTGGACGACCTGCTCATCACCGGGCCGAACGACGACGACATCCGCAGCTTCAAGGGGGAGATGATGGCTGAATTTCGCATGAGTGATCTCGGCCTGCTCACCTACTACCTCGGCATCGAAGTTCATCAGAGCGCACATGGGATCACGCTCGGGCAGGCTGCGTACGTACTGGAGAAGGCCGACATGGTGGACTGCAACCCCTGCCACGCACCGATGGAGCCCAGGCTCAAACTCAGCTAGGATAGCCAGGCTCCTCCAATGGACGCCATCGACTACAGAAGTCTCGTCGGCAGTCTCAGGTACTTGGTTCACACTCGACCGGACATCTCTTTTGCCGTCGGGTATGTGAGCAGGTTCATGGAGGCGCCAACAACTGAGCATCTCGCAGCGGTCAAGCACATCCTACGCTACGTTGCGGGCACGATCGACTACGGCTGCAACTACCGGAGGAGCGGCGGCGCAGTTCTGTTCGGGTTCAGCGACAACGACATGGGCGGCGACCCGGACACCCGCAAGAGCACCACCGGTATCCTCTAGTACCTTGGCGACAGTCCAATCTCTTGGCAGTCGCAGAAGCAGAAGGTGATGGCGCTCTCATCTTGTGAGCAGAGTACATGGCCGCCACGGCGGCGGCATGCTATGGCGTGTGGCTGACCCGTCTGCTCAAGGACCTGACGGGAAGAAATGCTCATGCGCCTGTACTGAAGATGGACAACAAGTCAGCAATTGCACTTGCCAAGAATCCTGTCCACCATGATCGCAGCAAGCACATAGACCCGCGATATCATTTCATCAGGGACTGTGTGGAAGAGAAGAAGATCACAGTGGACTACATCAGCACGGATCTTCAGCTCGCGGACATTCTGACGAAGCCATTGGGCAGAGTCAAGTTTCAGGAGCTGAGGAACAAGATCGGCATCACGAAAATAAAGTAGGAACTGCAAGGCTTATGAGGAGATTGTTAGAATAAACCTTGCAAGTTCAGTTAGTTCAGTTAGCGTTAGCTGCATTTTCTTCTTCAGTTTCGTCAGTAGCGAGATTAGCTCGAGGTTCCAACAACTTAGACTGAGTCCTGCGCCCTACTAATTCGTTCGTGGGATGGCACGAACATTGTGGATCGTAGTGGCGCATAGTCTGGAGACCACGAGCCCCATTTCCTTCGTTGTACTCAATAAATACAGAAAGAAAGAGATCAGAAAACTGCGGCAAGTTTGCGCAGGCAAAAACCTCGTCTTCCACCTCGGTCCAGCTAGCTCGTCGTCTCAACTCCGACAGAGACTACAAGATTAGCTGTTTGAGAGTGCATACCTCATGTTACGTGAGGTAGATGGAACTGTCATCGCGATGAGTGCAAATAGAACCTCCAATTATGAGTGCGACCTGCTGCTAGTGATATGTGTGACGACTTTGACCGTGGAAGTCGTTGTACAGGACTAGTCACAACTTCACAGCGTTCTCTATGTATATAAAAACAAGAGAGGTTATTCTAAGGGAAGGCCAGCAGAAGTAGTTTAACACATTTTCCACAATTAATTACTAGTACGTACGTAGAAACAGCTCACACAGATTCTAACTGAGAAGAGGAGATCATGGAGCGATCTTCCTCGGCTTCTTCTTCCTCCCTCCTAGGCACCATGGCCATCCTGGCAATCATATGCTGCTCCCTGCCATCCTCGGTGGCAATCCAAGGTAAGTCAGTATTTATTTATTTTGAACCGGGCAAGGTAAGTCAGTATTGGATTACTTTCTTTATAGGGAGGATAAGAACGATCTACGAGCAGCAAAATGTTCGAGGCGCTGCCGGCTCCATATGCATGTTGTGGGTACTCTATTAATTTATGATCCATGTGCATCTATGCAGTTCATATGGATGGAGACCGATCGGAAGTGACACCTCCGCCGCCGTGGCGCCGCACGGGAAGATCACCCGCAGGCTGTTGCAAACGTCCCTTGTTCATACGGACCGAGACCGAGAAGGTGCTGGCCCTCCGTCGCCAACGTCCGAGCAGGGCCGGGGCCCTGGCCACAACTAACCGTGGCTCGACCTCCCCGTGCCCCCCCCCCACTGGGCCTGTGGGGGGAGGTGGGGATCCTCGACCGTCCCAGGCCTCTCCCGTTGGGCCTGCCCTTGCTGGGCCGCCTCTCCCCTTGGCTTCTGCGGTCGGGCCGCTCTTAGAGCGCGCTCCTGCCCTCCCGCTAGGGCTTGACCCATCTCCCTCCCTCCCCGCCCCGACTCCCTCCTTCCCGTCACCGCCGCCATCCTCTCCCTCCCCGCCCTCCCGCACGTCGTCTCGGATCCCTCCCGCCATGGCTCGCGAGCAAGGCGATGGTGCCCCTCGGCCTATGCGGTGTGCCGATGGCCGGGACGGTGGGGCGGCCCAAGCTTCGTGCCGTCCCTCGCCGGATGGTGCCCGCCGGGAGGCCGAACTTCGCGATTCGATGCTCAAGGGCAAGGGGGCGGCGTCCGCATCCGAGGGGGGTTGGCGTGGTGCTGACCCGCGGGACCGCTCGCCGGAGCAGTGGCGCGGCCGCGACCACGACCGGGACCGCCGCTCTCCGCCTCGCCGCTCCCGCTCTCCGGCTCGCTCCGGCCGCTCTGAGGCGCCCCCCCTCCTATGGTGCTACGACCCCCCGCGTCGCCAGGCGCAATTTCCGCCTACCGGTCCCAACAATCGCAATGGGCGAGGTGCCTTTGCGAAGAAGAAGAAGAAACGCGCGGCGAATCAACAAGCCGCGACCGCGTCCGCCCCGACATCCTCCATCTCCACCCCCCCCCCACTGTGCCTACGGCGGTGACTCCCCGTCCACCGGCCCCG
>NC_041385.1:6183723-6199685 GCF_002162155.2 Triticum dicoccoides | reverse complement strand
GCCGCGACCACGACCGGGACCGCCGCTCTCCGCCTCGCCGCTCCCGCTCTCCGGCTCGCTCCGGCCGCTCTGAGGCGCCCCCCCTCCTATGGTGCTACGACCCCCCGCGTCGCCCGGCGCAATTTCCGCCTACCGGTCCCAACAATCGCAATGGGCGAGGTGCCTTTGCGAAGAAGAAGAAGAAACGCGCGGCGAATCAACAAGCCGCGACCGCGTCCGCCCCGACATCCTCCATCTCCACCCCCCCCCCACTGTGCCTACGGCGGTGACTCCCCGTCCACCGGCCCCGGCGGTGATATGCTTCAACTGCGGGGTGGAGGGGCACTGCCAGGTCGACTACACTCGGCCGCCCACTTGCTTCAAGTGCAAGCGCGCCGATCACCCCGCCGCGCTCTGCCCTGACCACCCGGCAACGGGGGTTCTTGGCCTCTTTGGCTACGCACTTGATGATTTGGGCTTCTTCCAGATGGATCTCCCAATGTCGGCGGCTTCCTCCTCCCTGACTGCCCTCATCTCAGTCCTAGACGGCAAGACGGCGTCCCCAGGGATCATTGATGAAGAACTCCGCCACGTGTTCAAGCCGGATTGGGACTGGGAGGTCGCTCCCATTTCTGATCGGGAGTTCACTACAGTCTTCCCTGATCCTGTCAGCCTCCGCTATGGCACCCACAGTGCAGAGTTGACCCTAGCGCTTCATCAGCTGAAGGTGCACATATCGGTGCCTTCGGTGGATCCTCTCGCCATGGCTTCTCTCTCCACCGTGTGGGTGCAGATTCGTGGGCTTCCTCCCATCGCTCGTGTGGAGGGGGCCATCCGGGGCATGTCCCGGCTCCTGGGCAAGATTGTGTCAATTGGCCCTCTCTCGCTGCTTAAGGGGCCGGCCGTTCGTGTCCAGCTCAAGACCCCGGACCCCTCCAAGCTCCAGATGACCTTGCGGATGTTCTTCAACGATGCTGGTTACGATCTCCACGTCTCCGTCGAAGAGGCGCTCTCCGCTTCCCCTGCGGACCCCGTGGATGGCTCGGACCCTGAGGGCGATGGTGGGCCTCCCTCTGGTCGAGATCAGCGCCACCGTTCTAGGGGTCGCTCTCTGGCTTAGGGACGTTCGGACGAGCACTCCGGGGATGACCGTGGTGCTTCGCCCCGGACTGGTGTGGCGGTCCCTCTGTCCCGCTCCAAGGCCATCGCCACGGTCCTCCCCGCGGATGCTTCGGGTGAGGTGGAGGAGGACATCGGGCGATCACCGCTATGCTTGATGGGGCGGCAACCTTGCCTCCTGGCGCCGTCATTCCGATCTTCATGGAGGCTCAGGTATCCTCCTCCGACGGCGGTGTAAGCGACACGAGCAGCGTGGGCATGGAGGTGATCCCGACCTCCTCTCCCCGTCCCGCCTCCCCTGCCCCGCCTCGGGATCCTTTCGGCGACGTCCCCGTCGTGCCTTCGTCCTTGTCCGAGCTGACTAGACCGGTGCCGGCCTCGGGGCTTACAGCGCGGGCCGCTCCTCCCCCCTCCCCGCGGCCAAGCGGTGCCCGCGGTCGACCTCCACTCCGGTGTCGTCGGCTCGGAAGAGCGCGCGGCTCGAGTCGGTGACCCCCCTGGTGGGTCCATGTCCCAACGCCGTGGATAAGGCTTCCCGCTGTGCCGCGACACGGAACCTTGATGTAGGTCCGTCATCCCATCCTACCCCTGCTCCTTTTTGCAATGATGATGAGATGATTGAGGATACTTCCTTTTCGGCTCTTGCGGGGTTCCGTTGGGTCACTTAGCAAAAGTTGTGGCGGACTCCGTCATAGTTTTTCGGGGGGAGAAAGGTCCCCCCCTTAGAACAAATTGCGTCCCTTCGGGCCAAGGAGGTCTTGGAAGGGCGTCTCACGGCTGCTCGGGCTCGCGAGGCGGTTGCGGCCGATGAGGTGCCCCCCCCGACTCCGCGGCCGACGCATAGGTCAACACCTCGGGATCTAGTCCCCGAGGAGGTCCGTGGCAGGACTCATTCGCGGAAGACTCGGTTGCATCGTGCCCTTAGTGCCAACTCCACTGTGGGGTCCCAGGAGGACCCCGTAGGCGAGTAGTTATGCGTGCGTTATTCTGGAACCTATGGGGTTTCGGCCATGATGGCCGCCGTAGGCAGCTGATTGACTACATGCGCGATGAATCTGTGGATGTGGTAGCGATTGAAGAAACGACGCGGGTGGATTTTTCTTTGGCTGAGCTCGAGCGCCTGAGCCGTCACTTATTCGCCTGGCACTGGTTGCCATCTAGTGGGGTGGCGGGACACTCCGGTGGTATCTTCTGGGTGTGAAGGATGCTACCTTCGAGGTGGGATCCATGGATCATGGATCCCACTTTGTTAGTATGGAGGTTTGGGAGCGTGATGTTAAATTTAAGTGGGAGGTTATTGTGGTCTACGGCCCTGCCGATCATAGTCGATCGGCTGCCTTCGTGGCCGAACTCCACACCAAGATTGCCTCCGCGACACTTCCGGTCGTGGTTGGCGGGGATTTCAACCTCCCCTGCTCCGCGGAGGAGAAGAGCAACTCATGGGTTGACCTCATGGAGATCCGTCGTTTCAATGACTGGGTTGCAGACTTAGGACTGCTGGAGTTAGACAGGGTTGGGGCGAGATACACCTGGACCAATAGACAGGTTTCCCCAACCCTTAGTGTGCTTGACCGGGTTTTTGTCTCTCCCGACTGGGAGTTGCGGTTCCCCCTAGCCTCTCTCCAGGCCATTACGCGCATCGGGTCTGACCACGTACCCCTTCTCTTGTCCTCTCGAGATGAGAGGCCACGCCCTCCACCGCGGTTTCGTTTCGAAACCTTTTGGCTGCGGCAATCGGGCTTCACGGCTGCCATCCAGGCTCACTGGGTGTCGGCTTTATCCGAACCCCATAGAGCGATGTCGATCCTAGATGAGTGGCATTACCTGCCCAAGCGGTCTAGGCAATTCATGAAGGGATGGGGTGCTAATATTGGGAGGGGCCTTCTGTCCAGAAGGCTTCCCTCCTCGAGGAAATCCGTGCTCTGGACCTTCGCGCAGATATCTCAGGGATCTCTGCAGAAGAATGGGCACATAGATATAACCTGGAAGAGTCCCTCATGAAGATCTACTCCAAGGAGGAAGAATTTTGGCGCCAACACAGATCTATAAAGTGGGTGTTGTTTGGTGATGCCAACTCAACTTACTTCCAGGCTATCGCTAATGGCCGTAGGAGACGGTGCTCCATCCCCCTTTTATGGGAGGGCGGCCATCTTCTTCAGGATCCACCAATGATTCGCACTTTGGTGGATGACTTTTATAA
This sequence comes from Triticum dicoccoides, assembly GCF_002162155.2. NCBI lineage: Eukaryota > Viridiplantae > Streptophyta > Magnoliopsida > Poales > Poaceae > Triticum > Triticum dicoccoides. Next base: position 6,196,387 of record NC_041385.1, on the reverse strand, counting down.
GTCGTTATTTATGGGCACGCGCCAGGGGCGGTGTCGCCCTGGCTAACCATATCTGGGCGCATGACCAGCTAGTTTCCCCGGTGGAGAATGCAGCGTTAACTTCCCCATTTGATGCCGTGGAGGTGGAAGCGTTTGTCAAATCGATGAACCCGGCCTCGGCCCCAGGCCCCGATGGGCTTCCGGTCCGCTTTTTCCAGGCCTTCTGGCCGATGGTCAAGGAGATCATTCTGGACCTATTCCGGGATTTCTCCAGGGGGACATAGACATGTCTCGGCTCAACTACGGGATCATCTCCCTGATTCCTAAAGTTCCAGGAGCTACCGACATTAGACAGTTCCGCCCTATCACCGTCCTTAATGTGATATTTTAGATTCTGGCTAAGGGGTACGCCACTAGGACGGCCCTGATCGCTCCTCGGATCCACCATTCGAATCAATCGGCCTTCACGAAAGGTAGATATATTCTTGATGGAGTCCTCGTCCTTCATGAAATCATCCATGAGGTCAAGACCAAACACCTTCGCGAGGTGTTCTTCAAGATTGACTTCCACAAGGCATATGTTACCGTCCATTGGTCCTTCCTTCGGGAAGTATTGCTTAAACGTGGCTTCGATTCCCATTGGGTTGCTCGGGTGATGCAGCTAGTGACGAGCGGGCGTACGGCCGTTAATATTAATGGGGAAATCAGACCTTATTTATCAACGGGACAAGGTGTTCGGCAAGGGCACCCGATTTCCCCTTTCCTTTTCAATCTTGTGGCTGATGCATTAGCTTCGATACCAGGCAGGCCGGCCACATTAGGGGGATTTGCCCCCATCTTGTGGCCAATGGAGGCCTGACCCATCTCCAGTATGCTGATGACACCATTATGATGGTGGAGGGTTCGGATGAGGATATCCGGAACCTCAAATTCCTCCTCCTTTGCTTTCAGGAGATGTCGGGCCTCACGATCAACTTTGCCAAAAGTGAGGTCATGGTGCTCGGATATCCCCGTCGGAAGCCCAACGCATTGCCAACCGCTTGAATTGTCGTTTGGGGTCCTTTCCGACCACCTACCTTGGCTTGCCGATTAGTGACAACCATCTACTGGAGAAAGACTTCCGCCCTATAGTTGCCAGACTCCAACCGCGGATGGAGCCTTGGAAAGGGAGATGGCTATCCAAAGCCACTAGAGTGATCCTGATGAACTCCTCCCTTATTAGCCTCCTGATGTACATCATGGGATTCTACAGTTTACATGAATCCCTCCATCAGGAGGTGACCAAAATCCTCTCCCGGTTCTTCTAGGCTGGCGAGAACAATAAACAGAAATACCACATGGTGAAGTGGTCTGAGATCTGTAAGCCTAAAGACTAGGGTGGTCTTGGGGTCATCTCATCCAAGCGGATGAATATTGCCCTCCCCTCCAAATGGCTCTGGCGGATCCAAACTGAGGAGGGCGGTCTCTGGCTAGAGATTATTCGCGCTAAGTACCTTCGTGGTCAACCACTGGTTTTTGCCTCTAGATCAGGCGGGTCCCAATTCTGGCAATCGGTGATCCGTCTGATGCCCGTCCTGTGCATTGGGACATCCATTACTATTGGGTCCGGTTCTGGTACCCTCTTTTGGCTAGGTAGGTGGGCTGGGCCTCGCTCATTTGCGGAGTGCTTCCCCTCACTATTTTCGATCTGCACCCGTCCACTCCTATCGGTAGCGGTAGCCTTAGCGGACTTGGGGGTTGTTGCCTTCCGCCGTACCTTCGGGGCGGGGGAACGCGAACAATGGGAGGAGCTACTCGAATGTATTGCACTCCGCTCCCCCTCATTCGAGCCGGATTCGCTATCTTGGCATCTTGAGCCAAATGGCCGCTTCTCGACTAGGTCCCTTTATCAGGCGATTGTCCCCACTCCGGGACCAGCGGAATTATCCGTACTTTGGGAAATCAAACTCCCCCTGAAAATCCGCATATTCCTATGGCAGTGGGTTCGAGGCCGGCTACCCTCGGGCACGGAGGTCCGCAAGCGTAGCGGTCCTAGAGATGGCCTCTGCCCCCTTTGTTTGGTGCCGGAAGATTGCAACCACATTTTCTTCCGATGCCCTGCAGCTCAATTCCTATGGAGTTGCTTCCGGGAGGTCGTGGGTGGCAACTGGTGCCATGATAACCTCCCGGACCTATTTGGGGAGGCCTTTAGGCTCCCTAGCCCTCCGAAAGCCGCCACTTGGGTGGCTTTGGGGACCCTTGCTTGGACCCTTGCTTTGGGGAGCGTGTGATTCCCAACCGTGCGACTGACACTATCTATAAAATATGTGGCCTCTTATAGCTCTTGGAGACCGCTTAGCAAGCCGCGCGATCGGGACATCCTTGACAACATCATGACAGGCCTTCGATCCTCGGCAGTAGCCTTCTCGCCAGCACCACCTCCACCGCCACCCCCACCCGAGCCGGATTAGCTCTCTTTTTCTTCTTTTTGGGGCTTGTTTCGCTGTGCCCCCAGCATGACTTGATGACTTGATTGGTACTTGTACTATTGTGTTGGATGCTTGGTCGGTTGCTTTATAATATAAAGGGGAACCCTTTTTCGGGGATAACAAGTAGTCTTGTAGCCAAAGCCAAAGAAGAAAAACATAGCAAAAACAAGTAGAAAAAACACAAGAACAGCAAACAGCGCCGCACTACGACACAATAGGAGCCAAGCTGCAGAGAAGAAATTAAGCACCACAAACGGGCTTCTCACAAACTTGGGCGCAGAACAGGAAGCCCCATACCATATGACTACAAATTATTGGAAATGAAACAAACAAGCAGCCGACTAGAAAATATATGGAGCTAGCGCTACCGTTGCTGAAAACAGCACCAGGCACTTCTCTCAAGGCAAAGGAAACTGAAGCATCAAGGTAGGAATTTGTGATCGGCGTCCATACCTGCAGGTCGAAGCAATCTCCAACAATGTCCGGGACTCCATCCGTGCGCATTTCCAAAAACACCATGATAAGCAATACTCCACAAGTCAACTACCATGTGTTGCTACCGGCATCAGAAATATGTACTTCTCAAAGCCATTGACCAAAGGAACTTGCTTAATGATGGCACCTGATCACCACCGCAGCTTACCGACGAAATGACGACGAGATCTGATGACAATACACTGTAAATGGGAGAAACATTCCTGCTAGACAACAGTCTCTGCAAACTGAACGGTGAGGTGAGTCAGGAACCTGCAGTCTGGGACAGCTAGCGATATATTCCCCGTTCAGTATCAGGAACCCTTCTGATATGGAGTAAACAAATAGTAACATGTTCTAATGACAGATCATCACAATGTTGCTGCAATAGCATGACCAAATAGGAAATGCTACTACACATCGTTCTGACGTGGTCTCCGCGGCACAACATACGATACTAATGAGTTCTTAGCAAATAGAAGATCAGTGTTACTACCATCAAGAAGCCTATACAAGGAACACATTAGACGAAAACAGAAGTCCCGGATGGGTCATTCCATAGTTGCAAGGGAATTAATTATACACAGTGGCGGAGCCAGCTCGGCCGTCGAGCCGGGGCAAAGTACACAGAGTTGCTGTCTATCAGTTGTTTGCCCCTATAAAATGATGATTAGCTCTTCATTTACTGCTGTCTATCAGTATTATTCACACGAGATGGCATGGCTGAGCCCGGGCAGCTGCCCCGGGTAGCCGGGAGGTGGCTCCGCCACTGATTGTACACATTCTGCAGCTCAAGGGATCCGTCTTCCCTGATCCAGGCTCCTACTTCATGGCATCATACATTTCTCTGTTTTCGTCATCCCCCGGTCCGGGTGGGAGCGTATGATGCACTTCTGGTTGCAGCAACGGATTCTACAAGGTTGCTGATAATTTTGTTTTTTGTTTTTTCAGATTATTTTGTTCCCTGGGTCCTGCTGCTTTTTTCCAGGTTTTCAATCGTTCCAGCGTATGGGTCCTGCTGCTTCTTTCCAGCAGGACCCATACACATGCGGAAACCTGGAAAGAAGCAGCAGGACCCATGCGGAGAAGCAGCAGGACCCATACACATCGTTCCAGTGTATGGGTCCTGCTGCTTCTTTCCAGGTTTTCAATCCCTGATGCCTCCTTGGTGCTCTGCATATGCTTCAAGCTGAGCAGCAAAATCGGGCCTAAAATCATCATGAGCATCACCATAGCTTGCAACCTCGTCGGCAAGAGCGCCGACAAACCCATCCAGTTTCTCTGTCAAAACATCCAAGGCGAAGAACTAGGTCTTTCTGTTTAGGTAGGCCTCGTAGTAGTCGTGATACCCTTTCCTTAGGCTCTGAACCATGGAGTGAGCCTCCTTCGTCATGCCCAGCAGGGCAACCTTCTGAACCAGCAGAGCAACATCAGAGCAAGCCTGACGAAGACTTTGGGAAATGTAGCTCAAGGCGAGCTTCCGTATCTGTGTGCTCAGTTCAGGGGGTTATTCATCGTCTAGAACACCAGGGCCAAGCCTCACCCTCTCGACGACATATGGGGGCCATCATGGCGACAGAGGAGAAGAATGTCCACCGCCGCCGTGGGAGAGCGCATCTGTGGATATCCTCGCTCAGGCTGATCTCCTTCTCCAGACATGTCGCTCAGGACGATCGTCCTCCAGGCCACCCACTCGGACTTGAAGCTATTCTCCTGCTCCAAACACAGCCTGTAGGCGACTAGGCGTCTCGATCAAAGTAAGATCGCCACCATGCACGCAGAATGATCTCTGTGTTAGATGTGTAAAGTCCCTTTTCGGTATATTCCCATTGTATAAGGGGTTTTCTGCACTTTGACACACATATATATGTAATGGCCTTTGGCCCTCAGGAAATACTAGTTGCTCATTCCTAACATGGTATCAGAGCTTACGTTCCACTCGCTCCTCCTTCCTAGCCCACCTCGTCTCCGGCCATCTCCGGCCACTTCCGGCCACTTTTTCCGGCCACTCTCGTCGCCTGCTGCGATTCAGGTCGCCGGCCGCTCCTGTTGTGGGCCGTTCTGCTCCCGCCTGGCCACGCTGCTTGGGGAGGCTCGGGAAGCCTGCGCCGCTCTGCTCCTAAGCCCGCGCCGCTCCGCTCCTGTCTGGACGCGCCGCTCGCGGAGGCTCGGGCAGCCCGCACTGCTCCGTTCCCCTGGATCCTCCTCGGCCCCGTCACTCACTGATCAGGACATTATGAGGCTCAAGCGTCTTTTGGCTTCCTCAGGCTCCTCGTTGACTGGCTCTGCTGCTGCTGTGACTGCATCCTCCTCCTCGTCATCACAGGCATCTACACAGTCAGGTACATCTTCGTGGGTTCTGGATTCTGGAGCCTCCTTTCATATGTCTTCTGATTCTTCCGCGTTGTCTTCTCTCCGGCCTCTTGATTCGCCTGTTAATGTTCTTACTGCCGATGGCACATCTCTTCCTGTTGCTAGTCGTGGTATTCTTTCCACTCCATCTTTTTCTGTTCCGAGTGTTTCTCATGTTCCTCGCCTCACTATGAATCTTTTTTCCGCTTCCCAACTTACTGATTCTGGTTGTCGTGTCATTCTTGATACCGATTCTTGCTCCATTCAGGATCGTCGCACCAAGGCTTTGGTTGGTGCTGGCCCCTGGCGCCGTGAGTCAGAGGGCCTTTGGGAGGTTGACTGGCTTTGTGTTCCTTCTGCTGCCACCACTTCTGCCAGCTCTCATGCTCTTGCTGCCTCTTCGTCTGCGTCCTTCCAGCAGTGGCATCATCGCCTTGGTCACATCTGTGGCTCTCGCTTGTCTTCTTTAGTTCGCCAGGGCCTCTTAGGGTCTGTATCTGGAGATGTCTCCTTACATTGTAATGGTTGTAGACTTGGCAAACAGACTCAGTTACCTTATCCTACTAGTGAGTCTGTATCTCAGCGTCCTTTTGACTTAGTTCATTCTGATGTCTGGGGTCCTGCTCCCTTTGATTCGAAAGGTGGTCATCACTACTATATTTTGTTTATTGATAATTTCTCTCGCTACACTTGGCTCTACTTCATGAAATCTCATAGCGAGGTTCTCCCTATATACAAACGTTTTGCTGCCATGGTTCACACCCAGTTTTGCCACGCCCATTCGTACTTTTCGTGCTGACTCCGCTGAAGAGTATATCTCTCAGATGTTGCGTGTTTTTCTCGCGGAACAGGGTACTCTTGCCCAGTTCTCCTGTCCTGGTGCTCATGATCAGAATGGTGTTGCCGAGCGAAAGCATCGTCATTTGCTTGAGACGGCTCGTGCGCTGATGATTGCTGCTTCCCTTCCACCCCATTTTTGGGCTGAGGCTGTTTCCGCATCCACCTATCTCATCAACATTCAGCCATCGACTGCTCTGCAGGGTGGCATTCCTATGGAGTGTCTCACTGGTCGCTCTCCTGACTACTCAGCTCTTCGTATGTTTGGATGCGTCTGCTATGTTCTTCTTGCTCCCCGAGAACGCACCAAACTGACTGCTCAGTCGGTTGAGTGTCTTTTCCTCGGCTATAGTGATGAGCACAAGGGCTATCGATGTCGGGATCCTGTGGGTCGTCGCTTGCGCATTTCGCATGATGTGACTTTTGACGAGTCTCATTCTTACTACCCTCGTTCTTCTTCCTCGAGTTTCTCTGTGGACGACCTTTCTTTCCTTCTCCTTCCCGATACACCCTGTTATGTGCTTCATGTGTCACCTCTTCCTCCGGCACCTCTCATTCCTTCTCATTCAACACCGACCCCGTCTTCTCCATCCTCCTCCTCCACATATCCCCCATCCTCTCAGGTCCGTCGCCCTCTCTCACCGTTTCCTCTCCACTATACTCGACGATCTCGTCTTGAGGATGTCTCCTCAGACGAGCCTTCCACCTCTAGTGCACCTCCTCTCACACCTCCTCCGGTTCATAACCTCCGTGCTCGGCCTCGCCCTCCACCTGATCGCTACTCCCCTGATCGGTACGGTCTCTCTGACTGAGCCCACTTCCTATCGCACTGCCATGACTCAGCCTGAATGGCAGCTTGCGATGGCCGAGGAGCTTGCTGCCCTTGAGCGCTCTGGCACATGGGATCTAGTTCCCCTCCCTTCCGGTGTCCGTCCCATCACCTGCAAGTGGGTCTACAAGCTTAAGACTCGCTCCGATGGTTCTCTTGAGCGCTACAAAGCTCATCTTGTGGCCCGTGGCTTTCAGCAGGAGCAGGGGCGCGATTACGATGAGACATTCGCTCCTGTGGCCCACATGACCACTGTCCGCACCCTTCTTGCTGTGGCTTCTATTTGTCAGTGGTCTATCTCTCAACTTGATGTTCAGAACGCTTTTCTCAATGGCGAGTTGCGTGAGGAGGTTTATATGCAGCCACCACAGGGGTACTATGCTCCTGATGGTATGGTCTGTAGACTTTGCCGCTCCCTATATGGTCTCAAACAGGCCCCTCGCGCCTGGTTTGAGCGCTTCGCATCTGTGGTGACCGCCGCTGGTTTCTTGCCCAGTGACCATGATCCCGCGCTGTTTGTTCACACGTCTCCTCGTGGTCGGACTCTTCTCCTTCTCTATGTTGATGACATGATCATCACTGGTGATGACACTGATTACATTGCCTTTGTTAAGGCTCGCCTTCGCGACCAGTTTCTTATGACTGATCTTGGTCCACTTCGCTACTTTCTTGAGATTGAGATCTCCTCGACCTCTAATGGCTTCTACATCTCCCAAGAAAAATATATTCAGGATCTTCTTGCTCGCGCTGCTCTCGGTGATGAGCGCACGGTTGTGACTCCTATGGAGCTCAACGTTCAGCTTCGTGCCACCGATGGTGACCCTCTTCCTAATCCCACTCGCTACCGTCATCTTGTTGGCAGTCTTGTCTATCTTGCTGTTACGCGTCCTGACATCTCCTATCCTGTCCACATCATGAGTCAGTTTGTTTCAGCCCCCACCTCTGTCCACTATAGTCATCTCCTCCGTGTTGTACGATATCTTCGTGGCACGATCTCTCAGCGCCTTTTCTTTCCTCGCTCCAGCTCTCTTGAGCTCCAGGCCTATTCTGATGCTACCTGGGCTAGTGATCCCTCTGATCGACGCTTGCTGTCTGCTTATTGTGTCTTTCTTGGTGGCTCTCTTATTGCCTGGAAGACCAAGAAACAGACTGCAGTTTCTCGCTCGAGTACAGAGGCTGAGTTGCGAGCCATGGCGATGTTGACGGCTGAGGTGATCTGGTTACGGTGGTTACTTGAGGATTTTGGTGTGTCTGCTACTACTTCGACTCCCTTACTGTCAGACAGTACTGGCGCTATCAGTATTGTGCGTGACCCGGTGAAGCATGAGCTCACCAAGCACATCGGTGTGGATGCCCACTTTGTGCGTGCTGCTGTGCAGGATCAGACTCTCGCTCTTCACTATGTGCCCTCTGAGTTACAGTTGGCGGACTTCTTCACCAAGGCACAGACTCGAGCGCAGCATAGCTTTTTCCTCTCCAAACTGAGTGTTGTTGATCCCCCATGAGTTTGAGGGGGGGTGTTAGATGTGTAAAGTCCTTTTTTGGTATATCCCCATTGTATAAGGGGTTTTCTGCACTTTGACACACATGTATATGTAATGGCCTTTGGCCCTCAGGAAATACTAGTTGCTCATTCCTAACACTCTGGAGGTACGCATGATAAAACCACTAGTCCTCGAGAACGCGAGGATACATGAGGTCGTACCCCCATGACCTCTCGTAGAGGCGGGGGAAGAGGATCGTGTGCACGGGTGGAAGGGACCTGGGCTTCTATTTAGCGACATACCGGTTGTACTACCCGAGCATCGATGCGTAGAGGACACTGGTGGCGTCGGCGACGTACTCATTCGGCAGTGGATCTTGGTCCGGGGATCCAGCTTCTGCCGTGGTGGTCGCCCCCTCCGGCTGCTCCGGTTGTAAAATCCTTTTGGAGGAGATCCCGATGGCCGCGCTGGCATTGCGGCGGGCTGGATCTGCCCGATTAGGGTGTTACAGTGAGGCGGAAGGAATCTATGCTATGATGTCGCTTCAGTCTCTTGGTTCAGTATCAGGAACCAAGCCCAGCCCTTTAGACAGCCTACAGAGAAAAAAAACAGCAACATGTTATTATGCCTGACAAATAGTATTCTGACACGGTGTCCGCAGCACAACATTAGATGCTAACATGAAAGGAAAGTCATGTTCCTGTCAACAAGAAAGCCTATACAGGGAATTAATTGGTCAGAGGATCATTCCACAGTTGCTTAATTTTTCAGAAGGATTAGCGACCTGAGCTTGATACCACATCAATTCACATAAACCTAGAAACATTTGTTCTTGCTCCTGCGAACATGAACCTAAGGAAGCAAAAACATCAAGTAATTCTAGACAGCTAAGAACCTAGTACAACTGTACAATCAGGTGCACTATTTCAGTTAATAGAACTGTAAACTGCAATTTGAATACAGAAACTTGGATTTAAAACTGGGTTGTAATGGTTGAGAAGAGATGACAGTAAATGACAGAATTGACGTCATCTCATGACAAGATCAGCTACATGACCAACAACATAGAAATAAGTTCATGCAAGAAAGCAAGAAAAAAAAAACATTGAGTGCCCAAACATATTGTTGATGGAAAAAGAACGAAAACACAGAACAAATTACATCTGTGTGTGCGTGCTTTTGGCAACTCCACCAAAGATCAAAACACTAATACAGAAGAAGTGCTTCATCGTTTCAAACTGAAAAAGATACAGCACACTACAATTTGTTTTTGCATCTTCAACCAGCACCCCCTGCCTGCACTCACTATGTTCTACCTCAATACACCTAAAGAATCACCACTTGTCTCACATGGCTAATTTTCATCCAATCTTCATCGCATTCCTCTGATTCCTCATTTTGCTGAAGCTTCCGTGTCAGCTCTTCAGAAATATCCTGCAGCTGCAGGTGCTCAAGGGTTCTAAGATGCTCGATGCCATCAGGAAGATCCTTCAATTCTGGACAGTCCCTGAGAAATAGTTCAACAATATTTTGCATCGCACCTTGTTCAATTGTAACTCTGCTGAGATGCGGAGCATCCCATATGCCTAGTAACTTGAGTTTTGGAAGTGAAGTTGCATGGAAATGTAGCCCCTTTCCATCATAAGCCTTAGTAAGGTGAAGTGTCACTAATCCATGCAAACCCATGAGGCACGCAAAAGAGTCTTCATTTAACTTGGACCAACTCAAATGTAAATCAGTGAGGTTAATAAGTTCTGAACTGGATGAGACAAACTGGGGTAAAAATCTTTTGTCCAGCTGCGCTAATATGTCAACCTTTGAAACAGTTGGTGGCAAGCAAAGTGCTTCTAGCTGCAAGACTTCCCTTTGATCAAGTGCAATGATTCCTACATGAACAAGATTAACCATTTTCGTGATCGCCCCACACAAATCTGCACAATGGCCACTCCTGACTTTACTGATACCAAAAGTTCTTAAATTGGTTAAACATCCTAACTGACTTAGCACCTGACTGCTAGCTTCAACATGTTGCAGGGCCAGCAAGTCGGTCAAATTGCCGATACCCTTGGGCATCTGAATCCCGTCATAAGCAAGAACTTGCTCGTCAGCTCCAGTTGGAATAGTAACCACATACAGGTATTTCAATTTCCGAAGTGTGGCTATTTCCACTGGAACTGAAGGTAGCATAGTATTGAAAGCATCAAGGACTTCCAGGTTCTGTAACCTTCCTATTTCTTTTGGGAGATATTCAATTTGAGTATCTCGAAGACCTAGAAAACGCAGGTTGAACAAGTTGAAAACCATCTTGGGTAGTCTCTTGATTTGAACTCCTTGCAGATCCAATGTGGACAGCAAGCTCAAAGGTTTGAGGAAAGCCTCTAGGAAATCAATCCTCATGTGACTCTGGAAAACATGCAGAGAGCGGAGACTTGGTGCACACAACAATGGGGTCAGTTGTTCCATGTTTGTACCCTGCATTGACAGACGCCGTGTGTTCTTGGCCGAAAAATCCCTTGAGCCATTGTAAGCTTGACAAAAGGATTCCTCTTCTGATTTAGCGAGAGCAAGAACACGGATGATGTCATGCATTCGGAAGCTGCGAACTCGGCCACACAGGTTCCGCGCAGCCACCTGCAATAGGCTTCTGTTTACAAGTTCATTCAGGTAGCCCTCTGCCACTTCCTCCAATGTTTTGCTCCCTGTTTCTTTAATGAATCCAGCTGCGATCCAATGCCTGATTACCTGTTTCCTTCCGAACAGATAATCCTCTGGAAATATTGTACAGTGCAGAAAACAGTTCTTCAGATGAGTCGGAAGGTTCTCCAAGCTGACTTTCAGAACAATATTAACATCGAGGATCACATTGTTGCTGAGCTGTGACTCTAACTCCTTGTATACACTTTCCCATTGATAGTAAGTTGGATCTCTGCATGACAACAAGCGGCCTACACAAGCAATTGCAATGGGCAAGCCACCACACTTGTCCAGAAACATTTGAGCTAAAATTTCAAGTTCCTCTGGGCATGTTTTGTTCTCATTGTTCCAAAAGGCTTCATTGCAAAATAGCTGCCACGCATAATCTCTTTCCAATGGTTCGAGTTTGATAGTGCAGGTTTTTGTTGCCAGCAATGCTACCTCCTGCATTCTAGTGGTGATAACAAATCGACCAGTGCTTTCTGTAGGAAATGCAGTCCTTATCTTAAACCAGACATCCACATTCCAAACGTCATCCAGAATTACGAGATAGTTTGAACCCTTGAGATGATTATGGATTACCTCAACCAAGCTTCTGTTTTCGTTGGCGACACCAATTGGGATACCCAATTGACTGGCGATCTGTTTTAACAAGTCTTCAACTTGATAGCTACTTGATACTGTTATCCACGCACATTTAGCAAAGTCCATCTTCATGGCCTTGTACACATGATCAACCAAAGTGGTCTTACCCACACCTCCCATTCCCCAAACAGTTGCACTTTTGCTCCCCTGTTCCTCCAAATCACCCACCAGCCAGTGCATCAGCTTGTCCTTGTTCTCTTCAATGCCCACAAGATCCTCTTCCCTCGCAAGATTCAGTGAATGACCAGCAGATTTTGACTGAATATTATCCATGTCGTAGCGGACCTTTCTCCTATCCGCACTCTGAAGCCTGCGCTTGATATCTTGGAGCTTGAGTGTCAAACGGCGCCATGCCTTGATGTGCTTGACCCTCTTCTTCATCTTCGCAGCAAATCCCCCATGAGTGTCTTCCAGCTTGTATGTGAACTCGTCAACCACATCCTCGATCTCAAAGGAGAAGCCCCTAACCTTGTTGACGAAGATGCCGGTGGTCTCGTCGGTGTCCTTGAACCGCTCGGCGCCTTGAAGATAGGCCTGCATGCTCTGCAGCTCCTCCTTGGCCTCACGGATCTCGCCGAAGAGGCCCTTGAGTGCAGATGCCTCCTTGCACAGCAGCGATGCGCCGAAGGTCGCTGCCTCTTTTGCCAAGGCAAAACCGAGCTTGGCAACCAGCGACGCCACCACGCCCTCCGCCATGGTTAATGGATCGATCCGGGATCTCGTCCGATGACTTGAGCAGAGCTACAAATGGATCTGGTGGTGTATGCTTGATGGTGCGTGTGTGTGATGAAAAAATATCGACCGAGTTACACTGTATATGCTCCCTCCTCTCCTCCCATGGTTCGCTCGTGCGCCTATGGGGTGGGGGAGGGCGGCGGCCCGTTCGTTCGTCCTCTCATTCG
>NC_041385.1:6177275-6183322 GCF_002162155.2 Triticum dicoccoides | reverse complement strand
CGCCGCCAAAGCTCGTTCTCCTCGGTTCGGCGCCGTTCTTCAGGTGGCTTTCCTCTGCCTCTCGCTCGTCTCTTCTATTTCGCTCGCTCCTGACCATCTTCCTTGCTTCTCTGTCTGGTTCGCAGTTTGGACGGTGGCGTGGCGCTGGGCTGTCTTGCGGTTCGACCGGAGAGGGAGCTCCTCCCTCCGTGACTCCGTCGCTGCCGGCGAACCCAGCCACCTCGACTGAGACCCGTCTTCCCCGTCGACCACTGCCTGCAGGTCCCCCTCGCGCCGCCCCTCTCTTTCCTCTGGTTCTTCTCCCTCCGCCTACCTCGAGCGATCTCTCTCCTCTTTTCCCACAGGTACCCGCCTTAAGGCCTCGTGCTCCCTCACGGACCTACGCCGCCCCATCCGGATTTGGATCCGCGCCGTCCTGGGCTCGTCTGCACCCTCGCAGGCCGGAGCCCCGTGCTGCCGTCGCCAAGTCCGCTCCCGCCGGCCTCTACTTCCTCTGCAACGAGCAGGAGCCAGGAGCTCGCCTGCTCATCCCGCTCGAGCACAGCGTTGGCCTGCCTGAAGCCTCGCCGCCTCCTGTCGCCCGCGCGCCAAGTTCTTGCTGCCGCCGCCATCTTCTTCACGGAGCTCCGCCGTCGCCGGAGCCCGCTACAAGTCCCACGTTGCCGCCGCTGCTTCCTGTCGAGCCGCTCCGCTCCAGCGCCCGCTGCCTCCTCTGCAGCAAGGCCGGCCCAGCTCTAGGGCACCAAGGCCCAGCGACCGCCTCGCCCAGCCTGCCTCTCCACCGGCCCAGCCAGATCTGGCCCGTGGTGAGCACCCGCTGCTTCGATCTTCTTCTTTCCTCTTAATGACTTTGGACGCATTGGTGCTCGGACCTGCTTCGATCCCTGGGGTCTTTTGTTGCTTTGCAAACGACCCAATGGCAATCCTAGATTCGTAGTTTTTTGTTTCTTCCATCTTTTGTCCGTTGGCTGTGGGTTTGGCATGTGCTGCTGTTGTTTGATTATGCAGGACTACAATATTAGGCTGGCCTCGCTGTTACCTTGGGTTATTTGTTGGTTTAGGTGCTTGGCTTGAGGATTAGTTGCTGGATTGTGTCAGTCTAAAGTGTGTCCCAGATTTGTAGGTTTGTAGGGCTGGATTAGTCTCTTATTTACCTCTTTGGCTTGAGGATTAATTGCATAGATGGCGTTGATTTTCTTCGGTTAATCCCGGGTTCGCCATTGAGTCGTTTATGCCATTCCGATTAATTGCACAGTACTATGGTCTAACATTGATTTCTCTTGGACATTCGTACACAATTGCCGTGTGCTACTGTCTTTGTTGTATTGCAACCAAGTTACAGAAATGAGAGTTGTTGGACAAGAGGAATGTTCTCATTCCTCACACAAAAATATCTCAAATGTGCACTGGTTTGTTATGATTTTGATTATCATGCCTCCAATAGTTGCAGTTGCAATCTTTCAATGTGAATTATCCACTGTTGCTGCACCTCTTGCTTCACATGATTTTTGTCCATCAATGTGCAGATTCACCAGATGGAGCCCTTCCTCATGCGACAGCTCAGGAAGGAAGATCATGCCTATGGCTCGCTGGTGGGTTCGATGGCGAGACATCCTAGAATGTGAAATGTGTTTTTAATTTTGATTGATCTTCCAGGACTATAATTTATTCATGATAATGCACTTTCACAATTCCACGGATGGTTTATTAAAACTTTGTAGAGTTATTTATCTAATTTCTTTGTAGAGATGCATCAACTATAGATACATAATGGGTTAGTATGTAATGATAGAGGTAGAGAGAGGATGCTAAATGTCGTTTGTTTGGTTATTTATATGATTTGGTAAGAGGCGGTAATTTCTATTACCGATTTCAGTAATATGAAATGTGACCTATTATCTAAGAGCATTTAGTTAAGATCTTCATCATTCTATTAATTTCAGATTTTGATATAATCATGTTCATCTTCTATTTGTTCATTGCCTTAGTTATCCCCATTAAATTTGTCTTTTAGTATATTTCTTTGATGTTGATGTGCTGCTCTAGATTTGTATCCTGGCCACATATTTGTAGATGACACTAAGATTATACTGAATTAGTCTATGGATGGAGAATTTGGGATTATAATATCTAACAAAAGAAGCAACAATTTTGGTAGCCAGTGCTTGTCGGCGGGACAGTGCAAGGCGCAACTCTGACGCGGTTCCTCGCCGGTTGGACGGCGTTCAGGCGCAACCCCGGTGCCCACTGAGTACTGCCTCGGCTACAACCTCCCTCGGTGAGCTCCGTCTTCCTCTCTCTCCTCTGCTTCGGTTGCTATATTGATGAGCTTCTTGTCTGGTTCATGCTCTATGCGATCGCGATTTGTAGGGCACCAAGGTCCAGAAATAAGAGACGAGTGGATGTCGGAGGCTCCTCAGCGATCGCGATTTTCAGCCGTTGGATCGGGCCGCTTGATGCGTTGTCGTCCGTTGGATCGAGAGGTGGAGGAATCTGCGCCGTCGGATCGAAATCGGATCGAAAAAATCTACTGCTGGCGCCTCCCCCCGCTCGTTTTTACTGCGTTCTTACCGTTCTAAGGTCGCTGCCGTGTGGGTCCGTTCGCTGGTGGGGCTCTGTTGTCAGCGACCGCGGCTTGGTTCCGGCCCGGTCGCCCCGTCGCGCGCGTCGGCGGGGGAAAGATCTCGTGCCACCGCACGTAAAATCTTGCCCCCGCCGAGGGTGTTTCGGTCTTTTCGCTCTATGACCTACTCATGCATTGGTTCCTACTTGAGCTCTGTAGTTGTGGATCTATGCTATTTCGTGCTAGGGCGATGATGATTAACCTTGGCTGAAATAAGTGTGCCTTTGAGCAATCGAGGCACCTGTGGGTATCAAGTTGGATCCTCCCTCTTGTCTCTAGAATCCCTTTTTGATCATGTGATACTTGTTGTTCTGTCCTTGGATGGTCATTCTTGTTGAATGATAACCAGGACAGCTCCACTGTATAAACAAATTGATCTGGAGATAAGAGATGACGGGAGTAGGTTATATGATGGAGGAAAGGCGAATCTGAGCCCATTATGCAATGCACCCTGAACCTTTTTTGTATTTGAAGGTGTTGCTTATTTGTGTTCCAGTGTTTATAGCTGTCTTATGTGGTTTACATGTGGATAGCCTGGTCCTTCAAGAAATAAGAAATAAGAGAAGGATGTTCCTACAAGATATAGAGTATATATTAGTTAAGATGGTCCATGCAGTTTGATGTCATTTTTGTTTTGCTTCTCAGGATCTGTTGTGCTTTTTAGTTGAAATTTCATTGTGTATTAATGAAAAAGAACTGCAGTAAGCAAGCCATGCGTATAAATGTCACTGACTACTGATCCTCTGCATCAGCGATTTGGAAGTAATTCATGTTGTACCCTTAGGATCAATATGGTAGCAGCGGCTACTTCCAGTGCCTATTGTGCTGGTCAAGAGCAGGGCCAACAAGCCAAGCGTTTAGAACATGTGTGAGCAAATTTATCTCCATGTAACTAGATATAGATTCATTGATTTTATAGCTCATGGTCAAAATTGGTTATCTTTTCCAGGACAATCATGTATCCTTTGCTTCATGGGCCAATGTACTAAATTCATTATCAATGATTCTTCGAAATGCAAGGAACAAACACCATTTAGGTAAATCACTCTTGAGCTATTTCCTTTAATGAGATAATGCAACAATCTTTGTTTTTATTTCCTTGCATTTCTTTAATTTCATGAATAATGCTCCAGCCTTGTGATTCTAACTTATGTATGTAGAACTGAATATGCATTACCTACCATTAGCACTTTCTATGGGTTCTGTCACTAACAAAAAAGTAATATACGTTTACTCTTTTCCGTAAAGATCAACTTGGCTTCAAAAATAAAGTTCATTGCTCTCCTCTTTGAAAACTTCCTGAATTAGTATGTCAATTCCATGTGCAGAGAAAAGGACAAGAGGATGGATGAGCAAGGAGCAGAAGGACCAGAAGAAGGGCAAGGGAGGTGGGGCGATGTGCATGTCCATGGAGGTCTGCCCCCCTCTCCTCCTCTCTTCTCTTTCGGTCTTTCCTTGTACTATAGCAGCCCTTAATCCCCTTTGATTCGATTTGTTGAAAGTGGTTGAACTTCCAGATTGTACACATTTTTGTTGTAGATTAGGTAGTCAGATTTAACAACTATTGGTCATACAAGTAGTTGAAAGTAGTACTTGAGCTGGGCACAGGTTTCTTAGTTACACGGTTCCCATTAAATACGGCCGAGGTCGTTCGTGCTCTGTAGTCTATCGTATGATGTGCTCATGAACCTTATCCATGTAAATATGCCTGCTTGGGCCTATGAGCAATGTGTGATGTCGTTGTGCGCTCCCCTATGAGCAATGTGTACCGTAGTTTGATATAGGTTTAGATAATATCGTACTGTAGTTTGATATAGGTTCAGAATGGAGTGGCGGAATTTACTGTAATGTACTCCCTCCGTTCCAAATTACTCGTTGTTTAGGAACAATACTTGATATCTGGTTAGGTGCAGATTTGGAAGTGCTGTTGTAAAATATTGTACAGTAAATAATATGCATTTTCATTAACAATAGTTAGCGTTTTTAGTGATAAGTAACAATTGTGTTTGAACAAAATGGCATATTCCGTGGGCTGGATGATAGAAGGACATTTTGTTGAAGCACTCAAGAGGAGTAGTACTATTGTGATGCCAACACATGGTGAATGAACTTTATATTTTGTAATGCTCTAAATCCTGCACTGTGTTGGTTTGTTTCTGATCTAAACATGTCTTTGGCTTGCTCTAGATTTAGCCTGAACCTTAATTCTTTGTTTGGTCTGAATCTTGCCTGAACCACTTCCTCCAGCTCCTGAATTTAGCTATGAATTATGTCATAATTTACCTATGAATTTCTCTATGACTTATGCCTGAATTCTGTGCTCGTGGGAATGTTGTCGTTGGAAAGTTTTGTTGTATTCTGTGATGTAAAAAATAGATCATGCTAAAACATAGGATGTCTTGTTAGTTTTTATTTGCGGCGTCTTCACCGCCGGTCGTATGCTCCATCGGCGACTGGCTGCGGCAGCAGAGGAGCGCATGTTGCCGCCCAGCCATACGCTGCATAGGTTGCGGAAGCAGAGGACGCAAGGCCATCGAGGGCGCATGACGCGGAGGCAAGAGGGCAGCTGTCCATGGGACGTCGCCGTGCTATGCTCTGCTCTGTTCGTGCTCGTGAAGTGTCGAGCTCTCCTTTTGGTTTCAGTTAGGTGCTTTTAGTTCAATTAGGCTACTGTCAGATAGAGTGCTTTTAGTTTCAGTTAGTTCAATATATAAAAGGGAACATTTCTGCAAATATTGCTGAGGTGTGGATGGGACTATGACCAACGTGGCATCCAATGTGGCAATTGCGGACCCGATTTGTGTACAAGTGAACCGGCAAAACATGTTTAGTGATTGGTTTGTCTCAAATTTCAAGTTTTTTTTATGAAATTATACCCGCAACGCAAGTTGGTATACTATAGATGTATTTAACTCTAATTATAACGTGGGGACCGGCACCCTCGCGCCAAGGCGCGTCCCCGATCTAGTCCAGAGATATGAGAGGGATGGATGCTGGAGCCTCCTCAGCGATTAGAGCTTCTCGGCCGTCCGATCGTTTTTCTAATTGCGTTCTGGCCGTTGGATCTCGGGCTCGGTCGTCATGGGCCGTCGGATATTTACTGGATCGTTGTGAGCCGTTAGATAAAATTCAGTGTGCCCCGGTCGTGCCACCGCGCGTAATTCCAGCGCCCCCACGAGGGCATTTTCATCATTTCGCGTCCTGCGGTATAAAAAGGGCCGCTCCTGTGGAGAGGAAACCTAGCCGTCGCCCCTCCCGCGCGCCTCCTCTTCCCTCCCCTCCCACACGCCTCCTCTCCTCCTTCCCCGCCGCCACACGCCTCCTCTCCTCCTTCCACCCCTCTGACCGGTTCCTCTCCCGCTCGCGCCGCCTCCTCCTCCCCACCAGCGCCTCCCTCTCGTCCTTCCCCACCTTCGCCCGGCCT
>NC_041385.1:6174253-6176512 GCF_002162155.2 Triticum dicoccoides | reverse complement strand
GCCCGGCCTCCTCCTTCCGCCCCTCTGACCGGTTCCTCTCCCGCTCGCGCCGCCTCCTCCTCCCCACCAGCGCCTCCCTCTCGTCCTTCCCCACCTTCGCCCGGCCTCCTCCTTCCGCCCCTCTGACCATTTAGTGTCGGTTCGTACCACGAACCGGTACTAATGAGGTTATGGCAAGCTGTTTTTAGTCCCACCTCGCTCCCCTAACAAGCCTTTTACCACCTTAAATATGTTATTTCTCAAACTATCACAAGCACTTGGTCTTCATTGAACTCTATGTGTAGAATTTGTGGCCGCAATATGAGTCTTCATCGGTTTACAAATCGTTGATGACTCATATTGACAATTCAGATTGTACACACAAAGATCATTGATGATCAAAGTATTTTTGATGTTATAAGATCATATTGACAATTTAGACTGTAAAGAAATATAAGATCATAGACTATAAAGAAATATAAGATCATGATCTAAATGCTCTTATATTTTTTGTGTTCAGTATGCACCAACTGCTAGGCGGGAGGAGCTGTTTAGTACCGGTTCGTGGCGAACCTTTAGCACCGGTTCGTGCCACGAACTGGTACTAATGAGGTTGTGTCAGGTAAGGCTGGGCCCCATGAGCACCTTTAGTACCGGTTCATGGATGAACCAGTACTACAGTTTCTTAGTAAGCTGTTTTTAGTCCCACCTCGCGAAGAGAGAGGGACTAGGAGCGGTTTATAAGCCCTGAGTGCAGAGACGATGAAGAAGAGGCTCAATGCTCACGTTGCTTAGCTTCAAGCCTTCAGGAATATGGTAGACTGCACGGAACTATGCGCAGTGCAGTTTACACTATTCTGAAAGGCTTGAAGCAAATTAACGAGCATTGCACCTCTTTTTTATTTTCAATAACTTATTACAATTCCGGACTTCTTCTGTTATGGCAAAAACTAATTGCACGTCGGTATTTCTTTTTTTAAAACTTTGGTTATAACTCCAGACTTTGACCATCAAGTTTTGCAGAAAAGAAAAAATAGCAGAAAAAAAACTATAGCTGAAAAGAAAAAAACTATATAAAATGACCGTGAAATTGAAAATCACTATAAAATGAACTCTGAAAATGTTGAATTTTGGAAAACTAGATGAAAAACTACTCACAAATAAATAGAAGAAAATAAATATAACAGAAAGGAAAAAACTATACAAAAAACTACGCAAAAATAAATAGAAGAAAATAAAGCAGAAAAGAAAAAAACTATAAAAAAATTGGGGCACTGCCCTGTGGGCCTGATAGGCCACAGGTGTGTAATTACAGGCCTTAAAGGCCCAGCAGACTCACAGGGCAGCGCAGAGTTTAGGCCCACAAGCCTGCTATATAGAGAAGTTCGAAGTGGTAGCCGCGGCTGGGTTTATAAACCAGTGCGACCCCTTTAGTACCGGGTCGTGGCACAAACCGGTACTAAAGGGGGGGCCTTTAGTACCGGTTGGAGCCACCAACCAGTACTAAAGGCCTGTTTTGGCCAGGCCAAGCGGCGGGAGACGACCCCCTTTAGTACAACACGTCCGAAAATTTCGTTTTCCTCTCAGTTTGTTCCTCTGTTTCCGTCTCCGTCGCCGTCGCCGCTGCCCTCGATCGTCTCCGTCGCCGCCCCCGTCCCCGTCGCCGCCCCTGTCCCCGTCGCCGCCCCCGTTCCCGTCGCCGCTGTCGTCTACGTCGCCGCTCCGGGCCCGCCCCCGTCCCCGTCGCCGCCCTCGTCTCCGTCGCCGCCCCCGTCCCCGTCGCCGCCGTCATCGCCGTCGCCTTGACGTCGCCGTCGCCCCGCTGTGAGCTCTCCCCCTCTAACCCCTCTCCCTCGCCCTCGGCGGCCACCATGGGCGCCGCCCCTCCCCGAGCACACACACACACACACAAGAGCATGATTGACACACACACACACATATGTATGAATTAGTTTAGATTATTTAGATTATTATTGTTTTAGTTATCAAATTTTTTTATATAGAACTAGTTTATTTTTAGTAAATGCTTAGTTGAACTTGTTGAATTAATATATAGAACTAGTTTATTTTTAGTAAATGCTTAGTTGAACTAGTTGAATTAATATATAGAACTAGTTTACTTTTAGTAAATGCTTAGTTGAACTTGTTGAATTAATATATAGAACTAGTTTATTTTTAGTAAATGCTTAGTTGAACTTGTTGAATTAATATATATAACTAATTTATTTTTAGTAAATGCTTAGTTGAACTAGTTGAATTAATATATAGAACTAGTTTATT
>NC_041385.1:6172328-6174114 GCF_002162155.2 Triticum dicoccoides | reverse complement strand
TTAGTTGAACTTGTTGAATTAATATATAGAACTAGTTTATTTTTAGTAAATGCTTAGTTGAACTTGTTGAATTAATATATAGAACTAGTTTATTTTTAGTAAATGCTTAGTTAAACTAGTTGAATTAATATATAGAACTAGTTTATTTTTAGTAAATACTTACTTTGAACTAGTTGAATTAATATAACTAGTTTATTTTTAGTAAATGTTTGGTTGAACTAGTTGAATTAATATATAGAACTAGTTTATTTTTAGTAAATGCTTAGTTGAACTAATTGAATTAATATAACTAGTTTATTTTTAGTAAATGCTTAGTTGAATTAATAGAAGTAGTTGAATTAATTGAATTAGTAAGTGTTTAATGTTTCGCCTAATATGAACATAGGAAATGTCGTCTGACGACGGAAAAAAATTCGGTATGTGCCAATACGTGAAGACCAGCGCGGCCAGTGCGACAGAAATTTCCTTGTTGATGGTAGGCGATTCAGCATCAAGCTGGATGAGACTTTCGAATTCGATACAGTAAGTCACAACGACAAGTCTGTTTTCGTAATTAAGCATGACTTATATATGCTTCATTTGCCTGACTTATAATTTTTAATTTTCACTATTCTACTAGCGCATCCCATGCCATGCAAGAATTTTTGTCTTGGATAAGATAGGTTTCAAAGATATGAAAACTATGGAGGTAAAGAGAGCTTACCTGAAAACTGAGCATGATGGTTATACTTTCAACGTCAAAGTATACAATGCACACACGTACACTTATTTTGAATGCAAAACTTGGCAAGCACTATGCAAGGCTTATGCATTTGAGCCTGGTATGGTTATCACCTTTGATATTCGTCCGGAAGATGATATTGAAGGTAATAGAGACATATGGGTCGATGTGCAGACGCCTCCAGTTCTACCATTATGTGAGTTCTTCTCAAATATATTTTTGTCTTTGATATTGCTTATTTCAAAAATAACTGACAACTAATTTCTATTGACAGCTTATCTCCATTCAACCAAACATGTCCGGCGCTTGGTAGACAGGACCTTCTACTGTCCCGGAGCTGAACTAAACTGCGAGGAGATAAGTCATTATGTTTCATGGCTTGAGGATCTTCATAGTGTCAAGACAATTTTTTTTCCTGCACTTAGAAATGTTAGTACTCAAAACGTGCGACCAATAGTGATGGTATTAAACTACGGTCACGTCTATTTAGGAATGATGGTAAGATATTTACTATTTGTCCTCAGTGCATATTTTGCATACATATTTTTTTTGCTAAACTTTCATTGCTAAGTATATTAATTAAGTACTATATGATGTTCTTCAACAGGGACTCCCGATGACAGTTGTGCCTCAGGGGATCGAGACTAAAGGTCAGATGTCAATTGTTAGCTTAAGGCCAAGATATCCTGCATTGCACATGAATGCATTCAGGATTTTTAGAAGCGATGAATGCTTAATAGTGAAAGATTGGAGGAAAATTGTTAATGATCTCAGAGAAGTACTAGGGGGCAGCAATGAGAAGCGCAGCCCACGATTAGGAGACAGGTTCATCGGCATGCTCCAGTATGATCAATCAGGAGAGCTATACATGTTCTATGCTATTTTACCAGAGAGAGAGTAGCTAGCAGGCGTGATTTAGCTAGTTCTTCATGCTGCTCTTAATTAGTACTTGTCCTTTCATGTCCGTGTTCTTCGTTCTGAACTTAAGTGATTTGCTTTTGTGGTGTTATATATGAACGCTTATAATATCATGACAATCATGTTGAACTCGATGATTGGTTCTAC
>NC_041385.1:6166609-6171922 GCF_002162155.2 Triticum dicoccoides | reverse complement strand
TATCGTAAAATACCAGCAAACGAAAAAGAATTAAAATGGAAACACAAAATTAAATGAAAAAGAAATCATAAAACTAACCAACCGGTACTAAAGGGCTCCGGGCCCCCGGAGCTGGCTCGTGCCACGTGGTTGCCCTTTAGCACCGATTCGTGTTGAACCGGTACTAAAGGGGGGGGGGGGCTTTAGTGACCACACTTTAGTGCCGGTTATGGAACCGGCACTAAAGGGCCTTACGAACCAGTGCTATTGCCCGGTTCTGCACTAGTGCTTATACCAATGCATGAGCTGGCGTCTTTGTTTGGACAAGAATTGCCCCTCCCCCTGCTTGGTCTGTCACGCATGTGGGTACCTGCTGCTGCACTGCCGTGAACCAGTTGAGGGATATTTCGTCCAAAGCAGCTTCACAGCGCTTATGCGCACTACATGTCGGAATCGAAGCCAAAAAACTATACACACTAAAATCTGGGACGGAGGGAGTATAGTTTTTGGACCAATTTATGAAATGTTTGGGCAGGTGGCCATAATGGATCTTGTGAAAAACTTTTTAACATTTCATAAGATTTAATAACACTTAGAGGAATATAATTAAAGTGGAATTTGCAGCGAGTCCACACAAAATTAAAATTAAAAATGGTGCGTTGGTGTGCTTCCACATGAGAGAAGAATGATGGTCAGGAGCTTGTGTGGGAATGTACCAGTCAAGAAAATATAGATGATTTACACGCATACTTTATGTATTGTCATTGGAATTATCCACTTGGATTCAATGATTAAAGTAGTCCGATTCAACCTGCAAGCTTGGAGAGAGAAGCTAGAAACTGTTAAGAATTAAGCACGATGGAAAGCGGCTAGCTAGTCACCGTATGGGATTACTAGTCGGCCGGGTTAGCTTCCATCCCATATAGTCCCTTGTAAAAAAAAATTTAGAACATAGACGTCAGGGACGTCCAGCTTTAAATTAATAAAGCCCACAAACTTAGGCAGAGTAGCACAACCACATGACCAACATCGGACGCCAACAGAGGCGAGAGTTTAAAGGGAAAGACCGCTAGTTGAGCGAAGAGTTGCGGTACAAGGCAATAACAGCCCAAAACGGCGAGCACGCAGGCTCGGAAGGTGCTAAGACCAAAAGGGGTTGCCCAACCCTATGCGGCAACTAGCTGATCGGCCGGCGGAGCCCGTGACTCGGAGTAGACGACGCGAAGACGGCAGATAGCTTGGCGGTGGAGATCAGAGTCCTGTTGTCTTCCCAGCGGTGCCCATTGCTGCAAGAATACGATGCATTTGAAGATGACGTCAGCGGGATGAGAGGGAAACACACCCTCAATAGTAAACTTGTTATGGATATTCCAAATAGCCCATAGCTAGCTGCCTCACAAGTCCACATGACCCTACGAGCCGTGCCTTGAACCAAAGATAAGGAAGACACGAGCTCAGATCGGGAGCGTGGATCCCAATCCACTCCCGCGGCCGCACGGACCGCGCTCCAGGCAAAACGAGCCATAGAGCAATGGAAGAAAGTGTGGTCAGCATCTTCCGGGACCCCACACAGCGCACAGGGGCCGGAGGCGGGACCGTTGCGTTTAGCGAGGTTAATAGAGGTAGGAAGGCGATCTTGGCAGAGTTGCCAGAGGAAGACCTTGATTTTGAGCGGGATCTTAGCCTTCCAAAGCCCCGTGGCCGCCGACGGGACCTGACCGCGGCAAAGCTCTCTGTACATGGAGTTGACAGAGAATTTGCCGGAGCTCGCGAACTTCCACGAGATCAAATCCGCGGAATCCGACAATCGGACCTCCGCAATTAGCGCCTGAAGGCGATCCCAATCCGCCAACTCCGGCTCTGATAGCTCGCGCCTGAAGTTAATACAGGGGGGAAGGCGCGAAGAGCTGATGCAACCCGTTGCTCGGGCTCGACCGCTAAGGAATAGAGTTGGCGAAACTCCGCCCATAATGGACGTTGGCCAATCCAAAGATCAAGCCAGAGACGCGTAGAGCGACCATTGTTAACCGCGAACTTTGCGCCCCTGGCAAAGAAGGGTTTAAGGGATTGAATGGAGTTCCAGAACGGAGACCCATGGGAAGCCGCATCAAAAAAATCCCCTTGCGGGAAATATTTTGCACGTAGGAGGTCGATCCAGAGGCCAGTCTCGCCCTGAGTCATTTTCCAGATCCACTTGCACATTAGTGCGATGTTCATCAACTTGGAGTTGATGATCCCAAGACCCCCCTGGGCTTTAGGACGACACACGGCTTGCCATTTAACCATATGGTATTTCCGTTTCGGTCCTGCTCCTTCCCAAAAGAAACGGGACCGCGGTGTGTCAAACTTAGAGTGTACCCCGTCCGCCAGCAAGAACAAGCCCATGGCAAACATGGGCAAAGAAGAGAGGCTGGAGTTGGTTAGGATTAGTCTTGCCCCTGAAGACATAAAACGACCCCTCCACGGGCAGACCCTATTCGCAACCTTGGAGGAGAGGGGTTCCCAGTCAGCGATTGTACACTTCTTTGTCGCAATTGGGAGCCCGAGGTAGGTAAACGAGAACTGGCCAAGTTTGCAGTTAAGCAAGTTGGCGACCCGTTGACTTTCGGTCGCGTCCATCCCTATGGACACCACTTCACTTTTGTGGAAGTTAACTTTAAGTCCCGACATGAGTTCAAAGCACAACAGAATTGCCTTGACCGAAGCGATACTGTGTGTATCGGGCTCGAAAAGGAGAAGTGTGTCATTCGCGTATTGCAAGTGAGACACTCCTCCGGGGATCAGGTTGTCCACCACTCCCCTAATGTGGCCGGCCAGACGAGCTCTGTCTAGCATGGCGCCTAAGGCATCCGCCACAAAGTTAAAAAGCAACGGCGACGCTGGGTCCCCTTGACACAGCCCGCGCTTGTTGCGGAAGAAGTTCCCTACTTCTCCATTCACCGCGATCGCCGTCTGGCCTCCCGAGACCAGCTGCATCATGCGATGAACCCAAACCGACGAGAATCCTCGATCTAGGAGTACTTGTCGGAGAAACTCCCAGTTCACACGGTCATACGCCTTCTCAAAATCGAGTTTGAGGAGAATCGCGGGCTGTCGAGCGCGTTTTAGGGAGTGGATTATTTCTTGAAGGACCAATGGTCCCTCCAAGATATTACAGCCCCGAATGAAAGCCGACTGGGACCTACTAATAATGCGGTGGGCTATCGGAGACAAACGAGTAGAACAAGCCTTAGCACAAATTTTAAACGGAACGTTAATTAAAGCGATAGGACGAAAAAGTCTAATGTGATCCGCACCCGGGACCTTGGGTATCAAAGAGAGAACCCCAAAGTTCAGTCTAGAAATATCTACCGTACCGCGCATAAAACCATTGC
Organism: Triticum dicoccoides; assembly: GCF_002162155.2. NCBI lineage: Eukaryota > Viridiplantae > Streptophyta > Magnoliopsida > Poales > Poaceae > Triticum > Triticum dicoccoides. Next base: position 6,168,569 of record NC_041385.1, on the reverse strand, counting down.
ACACGTCGAAAATAGGATTTTTGAGCACTTGCCAAAACCGCTTGAACATCGCCACCGGCCACCCATCCGGCCCGGGAGCAGTGTCAGATTTCATACCCAGCGTCGCCTTGTCAATCTCCTCAGGGAGGAAGGCTAAGCTCAGGTTCTCATTTTCCTCGTCCGTGACCCATAGCGCTGGGTCCCACACATGCGCCCTAAGTCGGGCCCTGGATTCCTCCCTGGAACCCATGAGTTGGATGTAAAACTCGTAGATGTGTCGGACGATATCCTGTTGCCGCAATAGGAGCCCCTGCTCCGATTGAAGACGCAGGATGGCGCACTTACGGCGTCGGCCATTTGCGTAGGCATGGAATATTTCGTGTTCGCGTCACCCTTGAGCGTCCACTTTATTCCACCGCGCTTGCGCCAGTACTCCTCCTCGGCCCTGAGGGACTTGACTTGGGCTTCAAGCGCGTAGCGCTGGGCCCAGTCCTGCTCGGAAAAGATCTGCACATCTGCCGCAGCATCTAGCTGGGCTAGCTCCTCGGTCAAGCGCGCTCTTAACAGCTTATCCGCGCGACCCTAGTTAGCTCCCCACCCTTTGAGAGCCGCGCGCATACCCTCCCCTGCGGCAATCCAGAACTCCATCGGACCGCGCACGCGCCCAATGCGAGCGACGCAAATCTCCCATTTCGAAAGGAAGATTTGCTCAAAGTCCGGAGACTCCAGCCACGCGGTTTCGAAGAAGAAGCACGGGCTGCGTTTAAGCCTTTCCTCCCCCGAGGAAAGGATGAGGGGGACGTGGTCCGACCCAATCCTAGTTTCGGCGTGCAGAGAGCACAGGGGGAACAACACCTCCCACTCCGAGGACATAAAAACCCTGTCCAAGACCGAACGCACCGGTGTTAGCTGTTTGTTGGTCTAGGTGTATCGAGCCCCCACGCGGGCCACTTCCCTAAGGGCCATGGATGTGATAGCATTATTAAACATGGCCATCCTTGTCCAGTTAATAATACCGTTATTCTTGTCCGCTCCCGAACGGATCAAGTTGAAATCACCACCCACCAGCAGCGGTAAGTTGCTCGCGCCCAAGGCCATCACCTTGGTCTGAAGTTCTTCCAAGAACTCTAGCGAATGCGAGTGATTGGCCGGACCATACACGACAATCACCACCCACTCTTGGAGAGTGGCGCGGTGCCGCACGTGTGCCGACAGGAAGAAGCGGCCGGCGTCCCAAGCCACCACCTCTAGACAAACTTGGTTAACTCCTAGCAGCAAACCCCCCGAGTGACCTACCGCAGGCACCCAATGCCACACCAAACGCTCCAATGGGTCGACTGCAAGCAGGTCTCGATGGTTGAACTCGGCCTTGATTGTCTCTTGCAAGCCAACCACGTCGATTTCCTCGTTCCTAATGAACTCTTTTAACTGGGTCCGCCTCCCAGCGTGGCCGAAGCCTCGAATGTTCCAGAAGATGAAACGCATTTAGATGATGCGATTGCATAGACGGATACCGCGAGCAGTAACCGCTTTGGCCACGCGTCGTGTCTTGGCAGGACAACGGTTGGAGGAGGACGGTGCAGCCCCTGCTACTTGGTCCTCCTGATCGGGCCGCGCAACTGGCACCAGAGAAGCCCCTGCTTCATCTACTGCAGGCGCAGCGCGGGCCAGCGCTGCCTGAGCAAGCGCAGCCTGCGCGATTTCCTTAGCGCGGATGAGAGACAGCACCTCTTGCGCTTCCCCCGCGTCAGCCATTGCCACACCACTATTCGCTAAGATACCACCCAAGCACGAATCTGAATAATCTTCAAAAATCGTAAAGCGGGGCATGGGGTTACCTTCAATTTCGAGGTTCTTCTGTGCCTGAAGGAGCTGGGCCCGTTGGAGGGATGGCATGTTGCCCTTGGCACCCTTCGGACGGGAGCTCGTCCTCTCCTGCGTCGCCGGGGACGCCACCGCCTTGGACCGCCTGGCCGTGGGG
>NC_041385.1:6159822-6166395 GCF_002162155.2 Triticum dicoccoides | reverse complement strand
GGGGGGATGACCGACGAGGTGCCCCCTACCGGACCCCCAGGGGAGGCCAGCGTCATCACCACCGGCCGCTGCGGGACCGGCGCGCTCGCGCGGGCCGTAGGGGGGCTCGCCGGCGCCACCGCAGGGGGTTTGCGGCCCGCCGTCTTCTTCTGAAGCTTCATCCCGCCCTCGCCGATGCCGGTCACCACCTTGGGAGGGCTTGCTGCAGCCCGAGGCGCGTCCACCATCGCAACCACCAGGGAGACCAGCGTCGAGCGGCCCTCCGAGTCACAGGACGCCGAGACTCCCTTGTCGATGTCAAGGCTCATGGTCATGTTGGATCCGTACTGGTTGAAACCCGTGTCATTGCTGCCCACCACCACTTGGCACACCTCCTGGTCCTGGGCCGCGCCCGTCGCCGGAGGCGCGGCCTGCCCGTCCTTGTCCTTGAGACCCAGTTTGTCCCAAGTTGCCGTGTTGATGGAGTCATCCCCAGTGCTCATGTCATGGTCCTTGTCCTTGTCCTTGTCCTTGTCTTCCGGACCCTTGTCGTGATCGGTTGGTGGAGGGGGAGGGGGAGCGAGAGCCGCACCCAGCAGAGCGCCCATCTCGGCCTCCAGGCGGAAGGTGAATCCCTCACTGTTGAACCAAATCTGCACATATCCCTTGAGCTTGGCCGGGGCACGGCACGCAAAACGCATCTGCACCGGTCCCAGACCAGCCAGCGACGCCTGATCCACCTCCATACGACGCCCAATCATCACCGTCGCGGCCATGAGGCGATCCACGTGACGGTGCTTGGATGGCACACCCCACAGCTTGACCCAAGTGTCCGGCATGAGCTCGGCCTTGGGCTCCTCCGGGCGAGCCTCCTTGATGTCCGCCATGATGTCGTGGAGGGGGAAGTAAAGCTTGCCGCTGCGGGTCGCCATCCGCAGCATGGCCTTGTCGGGGAAGACGACCGAGAACTGATTTACTCCGACGGCCGACACCTGCCAGTCCCACTCCCCTTCAAAGAGGTAGGGGAGTTCCGCCTCCAAGATGGGGACTGACAACTTGCCGGGCGCCGCCGAAATAATCGTCGTGTCCGAGACGAGAGGAGCGCGGACCTCCTGCCCCTCCGTGTCCACGAATGGGAGGCAGAAGAAGCCCTCGCCAGGGATCGCGTTACCCATGATCTGCAACGCCAGGGGCCTCCCCCTCGTGGGACAGTAAGCCGACACATGGCCTTCCTCGTGGCATACGACGCACAGGGGTTTGAAGGAGCACATGTTTTGATAGTGCCCCACCCTGCCGCATTTGAAGCACTCCGGCCCGTCGGCCTCTTCCACGGGGATCGGGGCGTCAATCGATTCCTTAGAAGCCTCGGGGCCAGCCGCCAGCAGCAGCGGCGCCGAGCCGCCCCCCTTATGCTTCAGCTTCTTGGCCTGCGGGTCCCCGCCCCGCTCACCGCCCGGAGGGAGCTGAGACTCCTTCCGCTTGAGCTCCTTCTTCTGCTCGAGCCCCCGCCGCCGGTACTCCTCCTTCTTCTTCTTCTTGCGCTCGCGCTCCTCTTGCTTCTTCCGTTCCTGCTCAGCGAGCCACCATGGAGGCGGCGGCCCCCAGCCCCCGTCCTCCGCTGGGGTCGCAGGCACCTTGGCGAGCGCCTTCGCTCGCAGATCCTTCTCGCGCTGGCGCTCCGCCGCCGGAATCGGAGGCGACATGGGGGGCTTGTCACCCCGACGGGACCCCATCCGCACCGCAGTGGCGAATGAGCAAGAAAGGGGGGGAGGGGCGGAGCGGTGCAGACGACGAGCAAGATGCCCGAAGCGCCGCACCTGCGAGGGGGAGGCAGGAAACCCTAGCGATAGATCTAGGGTTCCTTTTGGCACCCACAGCCACCTATTTATAGGAGGTGACAGCCTCGGCATCTCCCTCACGATGGGCCCGGGCCAAGGCGCAGGCTCGCAGCAGGCCACCTGGCCTGACTGGGCCGGCCCCGACACAGTGGAGAGCCCCTGCCCCCTCCTGACCCGGACGCAGCGGAGTGCGACGCTGGGCCCGACGGCCCCACTGGCGCGGAAGCCTGCAGGCCCAACACAGGGCACCCCAGCCCACCCCCTGGCAGGCTGGGCCAGTCATATTGGCCCAACACCGAAACAGGCCCAGCCACCGGTGCACCGGAAACCCTAGCCAGGTTCCGTGCGTCTCCTACCCGGCCAGCCCCGCCACCGCCGTCGCCAGCCCCTGCCGGCTCCGGCGAGCACGCAGGAGCCCGAGGGAGCTCCGCCAGCCCCGAATCCCGGCGACCCGCCTACGGGATGGCGCGCGAGCGGCCCTCGGGGCCCGCATCCACCCCCTTTGGCGGGCGCCAGATCCGGGCCGCCAGGCGGCGACCTCCCTGCCCTCCAGGAGCAAAAGCGCGCCGCCGACCAGCCACGAAGGAGCCCCCGAGCTCCTCCGCACGGGCGATGAAATCGCCCACCGAGCACCCAGATGTAGGCCTCGGCGAACCACCGGAACTACCATCACTTACCTGAGAACTTACCTCGTCGTCGTCGATGTCGGAGTCGATCCCCTCCGGCGCCCAGAACCGGCTGCCGGAGAAGGACGGAGCAAGGGGCCGCCCCTCGGGCAGCACGCCCCCCCGCGGCCGCCCCGCCGCAGGCCGCACCACCGTCCAGCCGACCGCCTCCGCCGCGGCGCTCGCCGCGCCTCCCTTCGCGTCGCCCGACCCAAACGCGTCGCTGTCCGTGTCGCCCGACCCAAACGCCATCGGCTTAGTCCCTTGTAATTGGACTCTAAGCATATGACTAGACGTTGCCCACGGAAGAAGCGGTCTACCCTGCCGGCCGCTGTTCGGCCGCCGCAAGAAGAGACAGCAGCACGCAGGCCAGCGTCCTTCATCCGAGGCGAGCACAAGTTCCACATCGTCGGCTACAACGGCCGCGCAGCGCTGGCCAACAACATTCACTATTCCATCCTCTCCGGCGCCTTCGAGTTCGGCGGCCACACATGGGCCCCTCGACTGCAGCTTCAGTGACGACGGACACCATGCCTCCATCGCTCTCCTGCTTCTCACCGCCTACATAACCGACGACGCCGTCGTTGCCAAGGCGAGCCAGCTGAAGATCGAGAACCCGCTTGGCCGGTGGCCCGCCGCCGTGTGGGAGAGCGACGAGGCCCGCACCTTCCCCGCATGGTCCGGCAACAGCTGGCAGCTGTCTCAGGCCGGCAGGAGCTGGACGTTGCCGGTGCCAGATGCATTCCGCGGCCATGAGAGCAGCTTCGTGCAAGACGACCGCCTCATCATCCTCTGCACTGTCGAGGTCCTCCGGGCGGAGGAGGAGGAGTCTGCTATCGCCGAGGATATGCAAAAGCTTCTTTTCCTCTCGTCGGAGCCAAAGGGTACAACACCTGCATGCATGTTGCCAGACGTGACGTTCGTCGTGGAGCAGGCCGAGATCCAGGCGCACAGGCTCGTCCTAGCCATGCGGTCACCGGTGTTCGCCGCCGAGCTCCTCGGTGAAATGAGAGAGAGTGCCACCCGTCGTGTCACGGTCGATGACATGAGCGCCTCAACTTTCAGGGCCATGATCCGCTTCATCTGCACCGACGAGCTGCCCATCAAAAGAAAGACAGCTAACAAATGTGCTGCAAGGCGTCGTGTGGACATGGCGCTTGACCTGCTCGTTGCAGCGGATCGCTACGACCTAGAGAAGCTGAGGCTCATGTGCGAGAAGATATTGTCCGAAAGCATAGACACAGAGTCTGTCATGCCGACGTTGGTGGAGGTGCACGGCCGGCATAGGTGCCGCCAGCTGGAGTCCTCGTGCATTGAGTACTTGGCGTCTGATGCCAACGTGTATGCCAAAGTCAAGGCCAGAGAGGAATACATTGAGCTAGAGGAAAGCTGTTGTTCGTTCCTAGCTAGTGTCACGGACAAAGTAGCTACTTGTAAATTATCAGACAACCACGATGACACCGGCCTATGCCGGCCAGAGAAACAGACTGTGTCGACGTATAACACGTCGGATGTGGCTCACGGTATGCACGAGTTGAGGATCCCAAACTTTAAGAGCCTGCAAACGAGCTATGGTGTTAAACAGAAATTGAGTTCGGACACTTTTCACATAGGAGGCTATAACTGGCGGTTGGAGGTATCAGTGAAAGAAGGGAGAATTTCGGTGTCCGCTGAATTGTTGACCAATCCAGGAGCAGATGGTGTTAGGGTGTCCTTATGTTTCATGTTGGAGGACCCTGATGGCAACTCACCAATCCTAATCATGGGGCAATTGGAAGAAACCTTCACCTCAGAAGGTGAATCCTATTGGTTTTCGGGTTTCATCAGTGCGGAGGGTGCCGTGTCACTGTACGATTACCTAGCATATGACGGATCTCTAACAATTCAGTGTGACTTTGTACTAACCAAGAAGGCATGCATCGATACCAGTGGCACTTCAGCCAGTGTGGGAGACATGACTCTTGCTCCACCGCCCAACATCGCGTCTCATCTTGAGCAGCTCCTGGTGAGCGAGAAGGGCTCAGATGTGACATTCCTAGTCGAAGAGAGAGAGAGAGAGAGAGAGAGAGAGAGAGAGAGAGAGAGAGAGAGAGAGAGAGAGAGAGAGAGAGAGAGAGAGAGAGAGAGATTCACGCACATAGCCTCGTCATCGCCACACGGGCACCGACCCTATACATGATGATTGTGGCCACCAACCAGAAGGAGGACCACATCGTACCGGTCTGGCATATGAGGGTTGCAGTCTTCAAGGCGGTGCTTCGCTTCATCTACACCGACGATATGCCTCCCTTGGTAGAAATAGCCCTTGCTGCGGGGTATGGCGTGACGACTATTGCCCAAGACATGTTGGTTGCAGCATCTCGCTTCCATCTGGACAGGATGAAGGACAAGTGTGAGACCTTGGTTGGTGAGTGCATCTCAGAACGGAACGTGGTGACCATGCTCGGACTGGCGTGCCGTCACAACTGCAAGAAGCTCAAGGATTACTGCTTGAAGTTCAACTGATCTCCACGCCTTGGCTAGCTAATTAAGAGACGAGGGAGGTGGCGACAACCCGAAGTGTGCACCAGCTAAATTTTAGTTATGTAACTGGTCAACTGTTTTTGGTTGCTAAATGGATTTATTTTTGGGGTGTGAGTCCTGAATATTGTCAATGAGCAAAATAGCGCGTACAACACCCAGTCAGCTAGAGCGCAGAACCAAATTGATGTTGCCCACATGCTGCTTGCTAGACAGTAAGGCGTATATAAGTCTGTGTGCTATATACAGATTTATTTCATAAGTTTATTATGGTTTTCGTACACATGAAAAAAATGTTTTGGCATGGCAGATCCAATAGGGTGCAGGGTGGCTCCACCCTAAGAGTTTGACCCAGCCCATATGGGTGTGAAGAAAAATAAGTAGAAAAAATCCCAGCCCTTCTACCTATTGCCCCACCCTAAAAAATTGGGCTAGATCCGCGACTCCAGATCTCATATTGGTATAGCCCTCTGCCAGTTCTTCAGTTGGTTCATACACTACTCTAGTATCAAGTGGTGGGCCTTTTTGCCCTCGAAAAATGGGGGATGTGAGCTCTCAATCGCCTGGGAGGAGAACTATTCTTTTGGTTTTGTGCCTTTTTTTCCTTCTTCTGCAAAGATTGTCTCTTCTTCCTTTCCGAAAAAGAATTGCATTTTGTTCAGAAATTATGTTATGCCTTGTTTTGATTCCAATGGCTTACAAAATGACAAATATATTGGCTGGCTAGCCATAGGGGAGTGGTCCCTCGATGTCGAGCTCCTCACCTGGCGCAAAAAGCTCCACGACAGTCATTGTACTCCGGCCACTTAGAAGCTGCTCGGTGAAATGCCCCATAAGAAGAGACATGGGATGAAGATGAACATTGAGTCATTGACACATGGGCCAGTCACGATCACACCTATAAAACCAACGCAAACCAGACCAGGCAATGAGACCAGAAATCAATTTTTGTCGAGAGGGCGACCGCTATATTATAGAAATGTATTTAGGACCCCAAAGAGACTATATTATTAGCTGATCAAAAGTCAGATAATCATATGTCCAGCAAGAGCGGAAGAGCCTGTAGAAATGAACGAGATCGTGGTTGCAGTTCAGTCTAATATGATCGAGAATTGACAGCTTAGGATTAAACCTTTGGTACATGGAGAGAATGAGATTAGACCGATGGCTGAATGGTCAGTCTAATATTTCCTCTTGAATTATCCTTTTCCTTTTCAATAAATGAAGAACTATGTCTACACCCATATCTATGAGCCTCATCTGTGATTGATCCCTGCAGGTCCATCTAATTTCCAGGTTTTATATCTGCACACACTTGGACACTAGCTTGTCCAATTATTTGTTCCCTTTTGCCTATTTGTCCATCACTTTTCATCGAAAGGGACACGTGATCTTCTGTGTTCTCAATCCTGATATTACACTATTGATAACAAAAAACTTGCATGACAAGCATTGCATGCGAGATCAAAAGCTAATATCTTAACAATGTATCTTGGACCAGTCACTGGTGGAAAAAAGGCCTTTGGTCGCGGTTCGCAACTGCCATTAGTCGCGGTTGCGCAACCGCGACC
>NC_041385.1:6157911-6159369 GCF_002162155.2 Triticum dicoccoides | reverse complement strand
TAAACCTCCCCCCTTAAACCTGTTTTCTGTTTAATTTGTATTGTTTTATTTCTTTTGTGCTTTATTTTAATTTTGAAGGAGTTTCATATATTCTACGGTACTACATACATGCATATGAATGTACAATTTCAAATAAATTTGAAATTAGAACCGAAAAGAATTCAAGAGGAATATACAATATATATTCAATATCATCGGATGACCATATACAATTTTGAACAAGTTTCCATACATGATTTAATGCATATAAAGTTCTACGTCCTCGTAATAGTGTTCTCCTTTAGGATGGAGGACTTCCCTGCTGAACCATCCAGCTAGTTCCTCTTGAAGTGGTCGGAAGCGAGCTTCTGGACTAAGCATCCACCGGAGGTTATTCCTCTGAGCATTGGTATCACTCAGAACCCGCTCAGAGGTGTATCTCCGGATCATCTCACAGACATAGTATCCACATAGATTGGTCTCCGGTGGCTGAATATCCCCAGCATTCTTAGCCTTTAACATTTTGAATTCTAGCTCTTTTTTGAATTCACCGACCTTTGTATCTACGAACCGTCTCCAAACCCTACGAGGCAAAGAAAATTAAATGAACAAGAGAGTTATTAATTAGTTACTTGATATTAGGAAATGAACGAAATAGGCCGATCGATATAGAGCGCAAATGAATGAAAATAATTACTTCTGCAGCATTCTTCTCATGCCGCCCCAAAGCTTTGGATCCATATTCACAGAGTCGTGGACGAGACATTCTGAGGTGTTAACTTTAATTACTAGCAGAATCCAGTGGAACCTGCGGACACGATACATGCACAGTACGTCATGCATAACTCATCGATTAGCCGGCCACATACCATGCATGGAGTAAATAAAAGAGAATGTGCTCAAGACAGAAACACTCACTCAAAATGGTAAGGAAATAGAATATCACTTTTGAGTTCCTGCTTTGTAAGAAACTGCCACAGGTCTGCCTCCACGTCGGCGGGGTAACGCTCCAACACATGTCCATTAACGATGCGTGGGTCAATGAACCCAACATCATGGATGTTCCTTACTCTGCATTCCTTAATCTTCATTCTGCATGTATAATAGCGGACACAACAATATAGTTAGGACATATATATAGTGCAGGCAATATGAACGAGATGGGGTAGAAATTAATAAATCACTTACAGAACGTAGCAACTGATGATAGATTTATCGAGCTCGCGCAGATTGAAAAGCTGGAACAATTCACTCAGTTCAATTTGTACATAGTAATGTTTGAAGTGATGCTCATGTCTAACTTCCGCATAAATATATTCTTTGGCGTTTTTATTTTTTATGTAACCCTTGTACCATTTCAGCAGACCTTTCATTTGTGGAGGTAGATCCTTTTCCTCCGCAGGCTCGACGAGAGGCCCATTCTTGACATATGTAATTACTACCTCCTTCACTGGCGCCTCATCAAGGCCTAACAGTTCA
>NC_041385.1:6153369-6154027 GCF_002162155.2 Triticum dicoccoides | reverse complement strand
GCAGAAAGACCCTTTAGTCGCGGTTGGAGAGGCGGACCGCGACTAAAGGGCACCCTTTAGTCGCGGCCCGCCACCCCAACCGCGACTAAAGGTACCCTTTAGTCGCGGTCCGCCTCCCCAACCGCGACTAAAGGGTTGTGCTAGAACTGGCGCGGTGCGGTGGGATGTTTAGTCCCACCTCGCTAGCCGAGAGGCTTCGACAGTGGTTTATAAGCGCGGCTGCGCTTACCACTTCGAGCTCCTCTCAAATGCAGGCTTACGGGCCTATTCTGTCACTGTGTGCCTGTGGGCCTACTGGCCCTTCTGCGGGCCTGAATCCTGGCCCTTTAATGGGTTTCTAGTCGTATTCAGGCCGTGGTGGCCCAGTAGGTGGCATATTTTATTTTTTTTCTTCCTTTTTTCCTTTTTCCTTTTTTCTTCTTTTTTTTTCTTCTGTTTTTCCTTTTTTCTTCTGTTTTTTTCTTCTGTTTTTCCTTTTTCCTTTTTTCTTCTGTTTTTTTCTTATGTTTTTCTTCTGTTTGTTTTTTTCTTCTGTTTTTCCTTTTTTCTTTTGTTTTTTTCTTCCTTTTTCTTCTGTTTTTTTCTTCTGTTTTTTTCTTCTGTTTTTCCTTTTTTCTTATGTTTTTCTTCTGTTTGCTTTTTTCTTCTGTTTTTTTCT
>NC_041385.1:6150459-6151364 GCF_002162155.2 Triticum dicoccoides | reverse complement strand
AATGGCTACTCGAACATTTTCCGGCAGGAGCCCCCTCAAAGCAATCGGAAGCAATTGCGTCATAATCACGTGGCAGTCGTGAGACTTCAGGTTTTGGAACTTTTTCTCCGCCATGTTTATTATTCCCTTTATATTGGACGAGAATCCAGACGGGACCTTCATACTGCTCAGGCATTCAAAAAAGATGACCTTCTCTTCTTTGGTCAGAGCGTAGCTGGCACGACCTTGAAACCATTCCGGATGCCGGTCATCAGGGTCTTTCAAACGTTGCTGGTCCTGCCGTGCTTCCTTTGTATCATTTGTCTTCCCATACACGCCCAAGAAGCTTAGGAGGTTCACGCAAATATTCTTCGTAACGTGCATCACGTCGATTGCAGAGCGGACATCTAGGACTTTCCAATATTTTAGCTCCCAGAATATAGATTTCTTCTTCCACATGGCTGCGTGCCCGTCAGCTCCCTTCGGAACTGATTGTCCGCCAGGACCCTTTCCAAAGATGACTTTCAAATCCTTGACCATATCAAATACCTCAGCACCAGTGCGTTCCGCAGGCTTCGGCCGGTGATCTGCCTTGCCGTTGTAATGCTTGCCTTTCTTTCTTACTGGATGAATTTTCGGAAGAAATCGACGATGCCCAAGGTACACGTTCTTCTTACAATTTGGCAAATGTACACTTTCAGTCTCATGTAAGCAGTGCGTGCATGCATTGTATCCCTTATTTGACAGTCCCGAAAGGTTACTAAGAGCAGGCCAATCGTTGATGGTTACGAAAAGCAACGCTCGTAGGTCAAATTCCTCTTGTTTGTGCTCATCCCACACACGGACACCACCCCACAGCTATAAAAGTTCATCAACTAATGGCCTTAGGTACACATCGATGTCGTTGCCGGGTTGCTTCGGACCTT
>NC_041385.1:6137563-6149031 GCF_002162155.2 Triticum dicoccoides | reverse complement strand
AACCGCGACTAAAGCCCGCGAGCGCCCTGGGCCCAGGCATTTGGTCGCGGTTCATCTGCCGAACCGCGACTGAAGACTTCATTAGTCGCGGTTCCTACAGTTTCGCGACTAATGAGGCTGGACGGAAGCCTCTTTTTCTACTAGTGAGTACATTTTTTTCTCTAGAAAAAATGAGATGATAAGAGGTGGAGGAATTCATAACCTGTCGGAGAGAAAGAACAAATCCCACTGATCGACTACTGACAAAAAGAGGGAGCTAGCAAAAGTAAGACCTAGTAAACTGGTAAAGGTTTCCAGATAACGTCAAAAACCATAAAGACACATCCAATACGTAAAAGAAATACTCCCTCCGTTCCAAAATAAGTGACTCAACTTTGTACTAACTTTGTGTATTAAAGTTAGTACAAAGTTGAGTCACTTATTTTGGGACGGAGGGAGTACATCAGAAGAGGATGCCACCTACAACACGCAAAAATTAATTAGGCCTGAAATAATATATAAGACTCATGGTACACGATATTTATTTTGGCGTAAAGATGTGTTTAATGTTTATTCTGCACACACAAAAAAAAACAAGCTGGGATAAACTTGCACCATGAAGTGTACTCTCTTGCTTTAATAGGTACCAGAATCAGATCACATAGTCAAGTGGGGTTTATCAGGGGTTGCATCACAAAATGCTTATGCTAACACTGATATTATTCTGTTCTATGAGTGGTTCTCGAACGTAGTTATCCACAACACGGAAATATGACAACGGCCCTTTCTTTATCAATGTTCTTACATAAATTTTTCTTTAATTCACTTATTATAAAAGTTATCCTGTGAGAGCCCACTGAATCAAGGTGATGCTGAATTCTGATTATCTATTTCCATATATATGCCCGAAGTTGTAGAAGGATCTCGTATGTTTTGTCGAGAGCATCTTACCTAACAATAAAATATAACATACTCTGCCTTGTGCATGTGGGCTGCTATAAAGTTTGCACGAAACTTGCTGTATGTTGATTAGCGAGGCAGCACAAAAAAGGATGTATAGAAAGACAGATTAATGTAATCCAACCTAGAAAAAGACCAGATTTAATCAAATGAGAAAGTGGTGGTGTTCTTGGAGTCTGATGAGGCAGGCATCCATCATCTATGATAACTCTCAACCCAAGCCAGGGAAGGCATATCAGCTTTTTCTCTCGCTCTCTCACTTTTGGCTTTACGGCCACCCGATCCCGACATCATCATATATGCATATCATCAGTGGCGGTGCCAGCACCCGGCGAGCTGGGGCGGCTGCCCGGGCTCCCATGCTGCATGTCCATGGAACTGTAGTAGAGAAAATTAGATTAGTGAAGAGTTTTTTTGGGCAAAACCTTATTAACATGGCCGCACGTCAATCTTGCCCGGGCTCTAAACTTGAGCTAGCTCCGCCACTGCATATCATAACGCTGTTCCGTTCCGTTGCGTGCTCTACAGCAGCAACGGATTCCGTCCGTCCGTTAGCTAACGGCCGCCGATGGTTTGTTCTTCATTCCGTTCTACTAGTAGTACAGTAAATAGTAGCGCGCGCAGCAGCCAAGATCAGTCTAATCACAGTCAAATTAGTAGTATATACTACTATATAAACCTTGGCATTTTTTGCCTTGTGGTGGGAAAAAAAAGCGTGGCAAACTAATGAAGGAGCTAAACAGGCCGTGGTGCCATGCATTATGAAAAGTTGCTCGTCGATCGTTAATTAATTAGCTCACGCACACGCACTTATGGATGGAAGTCGTGGGCAGTACGTGCGTGCGTGCGTACGTGTACATGTCACATGGACACACACTAGAGGCCATCGCGCGCTTCCGTGCGCCGTTCTTCACTTGTGGAATTAATTCTTTTATATCTAGTAGAGTGCCACGGTCAGTTATTTTGTTTGGATTTTATCAATGTTGTCTTGTGTTTTAACTACATTATGAAGGTGTTTTTTCATTTGTATATCGTGTCGGGTTTTTGTTGGAGACAATATTTTCTAGAGGAGAATGAAGTTTTTTGGTGTGTCGTTGTGGTGTCTATAGACGTGTCGGTCTCGGTGCCAGTTCGTGGTGGTCGTTTGAGCCTCTTGAGAGGTCCTATCCACGCTAAAATCGTGGAATTGCTGTTATAGCACTCACATGGATCGGCCCACGAGCTCTCGCTCGCTTAGTTTGACTCCCTATTCCTCTCAGCCGGTTAGCTTTTTTCGGCTCGCCCCACTGCTCACTCACAAAATGGACTATTTTTAAAAAATAAATAGGCTAGTTTAATTAAAACTGAAGAGTTTTTGAAAAATATGTGAATTTATAAAACCATGAATTGTAGAAAATGTTTATGAGTTTAAAATATATTCATGGATTAAAAAACATTTGCAAATTAAACAAGTTTCATATTTTAAAAATGTTCACAAACTTTAAAAATACCCGTGAACTTCAAAATACTCATGAATGTAATAAATATTAATGAAGCTACAAAATATAAATTATTTTTTTCTTTTAATGTTCGGAAATTTTAATAAGCGCTCATAATTAAATATGTAAGAAAATAAAGAGAGAAGGGGAAATAAAACTAAACAACAGACAACCATACATGTGGCCCCCACAATGACCCCACAAACCCCGAAGCACTAGAACGCTTCAAATCGTGGGAGCTTAGTATCTCTATAGATGCATGTATTGTAGTACTGTTATACTCTCTCCTTTCCGGTTTATAAGGCTCAATTCAAAAATCTCACCAACCAAGGTAGATGGTGAGTGGTGGAATATTTTTTTAGTTTGCAAAAGCACCTACTTAATGCTCTTGTTTTTCTAAAAAAAAAATATGTTTACCAATGCATTAATTGCAATGCATGCATGCATAAAGTACATGCATTGGTCAATTTTCTCTCAATACTTGCATGCAATGATTTAATGCATCTTGGAATCTGAACATGTGATGGAAAACAACCAAATTGAGCCTTATAAAATAGAAAAACTAAAATTTTGAGATAAGCCCTATAAACCGGAAAGGAGGAAGTACTAGTACCACACCTTGAAGATGGACGTCTCATCTCCGGCCCTGAAGATCTGCACTCAACCCATGCATGCATGCATGCATCCTGATGTGGTACACGTTACGATCACCAGCTATAACGTGCTACTGTTAATTAAGAGCACACGAGCACGTTTGCTCTTATGTCTGAATCCTGCACCTGCCACGCTTCGGACCACTGTAGCATGCTCCTGTTCGTCGATGATACTACAAGCTACCCCCTCCGTCCCATAATATAAGAGCGTACGTTTCTATAACATGTGTGACCTCGAGATACGATACGGGTGAGAGCGTCCATATCCAAGATGACACGTACTAGCTCATAGTTAAGACAAGGAGAATCATATGCCCATGTATATATCAATATAAAGCGCGTTATTTCCAAGTGAAACAAAAATAAAATTCAAATACAAGTAGCATTTCTTGTTAGCTTCGGCTCAAGTGATTGAATCGAATAAAAACTGGTTCTAGAACGGAGAACATGCGGAATTTCTTGGAAGTTGCCGAATGGTTCTCCTTATCTTAACTAAAAGCGCTTTTGGAGCCTGGGGACAAACATTGTGGTAGGCTAACTAAGCATAGGAGACACACAAACAAATAAATAAAGCATATAGTATTGCAACAAGACGATTGTTGTTTTTGTATGGCACGTCATGTCCAAAACGAATTCCGTAATTCGGTCCGCTGACGAGCCCGGCACTCGTCTCACCCAAGCCGCCGGCATTGTGTCCGGCCGCTGCCGGACACCGGCATATTCCAGTTCTCGCCGTCGACAAAAACGGTGGCGCGATTAGCCAGATAATCTTTAATAAAGGCAACGCAACAGCTGAGCTTTATCGGAATCTAAAGACGCGACCGCTGATGATGAAACGAAGCAGCAAAAGATCAGATGCGAAAACGAGCGTCGCAGACCCAAGCGGAAGCTCCAAGCAAAAATTACCGAAAAGTAGACCGGCAACATTCGATCAAAGCAACGGATAAATAACGGAAAGGAAAATCCACATACATACATGATCAGGCCATGATGAAGAGCAGGCATCTCCCTTTGAGACGCAAAGAGAAAGCAGAGGCGACCAATCGGCAAACCTTTCTTCACACGGTCAAGCAGGTCATGATCACACCCTAAGCCAAAGCAAACCGGGCCAGCCAATGAGACAATAAAGCTTTTTTTTAGAGACGGCGAAAGAGAGCGAGCGACTAGGAAGCTTGATAGATTATCGACATGCTTTCTAGACCGGAAGAGACTACATTATTAGCCGATGAAGAGTCAAAATATTCACAAAAAAACTGACTGAAATTGATATGATCTAGTACCAGTACTAGTGACTGAAGTTCATATGTATATACGTGTTATATCTAGATTATCGACATGCTTTCTGGACCGGACGAGACTGCATTATTGGCCGATAAAGAGTCAGAATGTTCACAAAAAAATGGATTGAAGTTGGTATGACCTAGTACAACTGACATATTAACCTTGGTACAAAAACCAAAAGAGGCTACTGTATTATTAGCTCATGAAGTGTAGTGTTGGTCCATAAAAAAAATAGCAAGGATTATGGCTGCAGTATGTTGCAGTTTCATATGATCTAGAAAAATGTCGGCCTCTTTGATTCGTAGGATTTCCAAAATGCGGGAATAGGAAAAACATGGGATTAGAGTGGAATGTTGTCTTGAATCCTACAGGATTGTACGAGTGTTTGATTGTGCATAGAAAAAACGCAGGATTTTTTCGAAGAGGTTTGAGTGGATGGGATGTTTCCTATGAAATCTAGTGCAAATGAATCCTATGAAAAAATTCTTATGGTTTACAATCCTACGAATCAAACAATCAAGATAGGAAAAATTCCTAAGGATTAGAATCCTCCAAAATTGCTTTGAGAATCTTTTGAATCAAAGAAGCCCCTAGTAGTCAGAAATCTTTGGTACATGGAGAGAATACGATGGGACTGATGGCTCAATGACATGAGACAAGTTTAACCTGAAGCAGAGTACACCATAACAGAGCTCACAAGACCAAACCAGTACCATGTCTAGTCAGAAATCTTAAGAGAATACTAGACAGATGAGACTGCTAATTTAATCAAGGAATTTTGACCACCTGGTAAGGCTCCAAAGGTAAAGCAATTAGTGCGAACTTAACATCCAAAGTGCGACCAGAAATGAAGTACACTTAGCACACAAACCTAAGATATCAAGAACAAAGCCAAGTATTTTGGACATGAAAGAGTGGGGAACTTTTGACTTCATATCATTCATGTATGTACAATCCTTTCTTCAAAGGAGGTGTCTCTTTCTTTTTCTCTTTTCCTTCTTTTTTGTGGGCTCATTAAATAAAATGTGCTTAGCAACAAGAAGTTAAGAACCTATGCATTGAAGAGTTGAGTTGCTAAGATATTTAATGCACTTGGCACCTCATCCAAGCACATTTGCATTGGAAAGAGGTCTTATCGTCATCTGTGGCTCAACCGGAACAGAATAAAAGCTGGTTCTAGCACCGAGAGATGCAGAATTTCTTGGTAGTTGCCGAACGGTTCTTGACAAAAGCGCTTTTGTGGCCTAAGAGCAGACAATGTGGATAACTAAGCATAACAAGCATACAAATAAAACGTATAATATTATTGCAACAAGACGATTCTCCAAAACAAATTCCGTTCGGTCCACCGACGAGCCCAGCCCTCGTCTTGCCCAAGCAGCCACCGCCGGCGGCGTGCCCGAGCGCTGCCTGACACCGGCATATTCCGATCCTCCCGTCGACAAGAATAGCGGCGGTGTGATTATCCTGATTAATTAACTTGTTGACCTTTATCGGAATCTAAAGACGTGACCGCTAATGAGATGCGAAAGCGAGCGTCGGAGGCCGAAGCTCCAAGCAAAAATTACAGGAAAGTAAAGTAGCAATGTTCGATAAAAGCAACGGATAATAATAACGGAAAGGTAAAGCCACATACATACATGATCAGGCTATGATGCAGGGCAGGCATCTCCGTTTGAGACTATACCTGGCAATGGGAAGCCCGGCCCAACCCGGCCCGGCCCACCGCTGCCCTCAGACCTGGCTCGGGCCTAGATTTTGAGCCCGAAGGCCGGGCCGGGCTGGTCCCGGGCCCGTCATTTTTGCGTTTTCCTAAAGGTCGCGCCGGGCCAGCCCGGAGCCCGACGGGCTTTTACGTGTTCGGGCCAGGCTCAGGCCCAGAAAACAAGCCCGATGGCCGGGCCGGGCCGGGCCGGGCCCAGGCCTGTTTTTTTGCGTCGGGCTTGGCTAGGCCCGACCCGAGGTATGGCCAGGTATATTTGAGAACAAAAAATCTACACTTATGGATTGGTTACATAATCATCTTACGGACCCCTCCCACTAACCAATCTCTCCTCCCCTTGAATTCAACTGTGGGCCCTGCTTCTGATATCCCATCCAACGAAAAACTACCACACATGCCCGTAACTTAAATTCTGTAAGACGTGGTCCGTAGGTGTAGCAAAGCTCGTTTGAGACGCAAAGAGAAAGCAGAGGCGGCCAATCGGCGACCTTTCTTTCATGCGGTCAAGCGGGTCATCATCACACCCCTAAACCAAAGCAAAGCAAGCCGGGCCAGCCAATGACACAATAAAGCTTTTTTTTAGAGACGGCGAAAGAGAGCGACTAGGGTGTATTATAATCTGATATTCACAAAATCTGATATTCATCGGCTAAATCATGTCGAAAGAGTGTCTATCAACTAATCGACACGCTTTCCCGGACCGGAAGAGACTACATTATTTAGCTGGTGAAGAGTCTGAATGTTCACAAAAACTTTGGACTGAAGTTGATATGATACGATATACAAAAACCAAAAGTGGCCACAAGAAACCAGCAAGAGCTTGAATGCAGCAGGTTGCAGTCTGATAGGATCTAGAATTGACAGCTTAGGATTAATCCTTTGGTCCATGAAGAGAATGCGATGAGATTGATGGCTGAATGACACGAGACAAAGTTAACCTCAAGCAGAGTACACCACAACACAGCCCACAAAAACCAAACTAGTACCATCTCTAGTCAGAAATTAGACAAGACCAGACTACTTATTAGACAAGCTAACTGACAAGCTGGTTAGGCTCCAAAGAAGGCATCAATTAATTTAGTGGGTACACTTAGCACATAAACCTAGAGATAATCAAGAACAAAGCCTGGTTTTTCGGACATGAAAGAGTGGGGAACTTTAACTTTATATCATTCAGGTATGCACAATCCTTTGTTCAAAGGAGATGTCTCTTTCTTTCCTTTTTTTCTTTACTCTTTTCTCTCTTGGTACATGCACAAAACATGGGAAGGGGAAGAAAAATTGTCTTTTCTCTTTCAGAACAGCACGCAAGATCGCAAACGGAAAAAGAAACTATATATGTCATCAAGAAGCTCAAGTGTTTGAGGAGCGCTTAACATTAACATTCGAATGCCATTCATCATTCCCCGCAAAACAAAATGCAATCTATTGTTATCTGTTGACTGAGAGAGAGATGCAGAATTTCTTGGTAGTTGCCAAGTGGTTCTTAACAAAAGCGCTTTTGGAGCCTAGGAACAGATAATGTGGATAACTAAGCATAGCAGGCGCACAAATAAAACAAGACGATTTGGCAACAAAGAAGATTGTTTTGTATGGCACTTGGTGTCCAAACCAAATTCCGTTCGGTCCACCGACAGGCCCAGCACTCGTCTCGCCAAAGCCGCCGCCGGCGTGTCTGACCGCTGCCGGACACCGGCATATTCCGATACTCCCCGTCAACAAGAATGGCGGCGGCGTGATTATCCTGACTAATTAACTCTTTACCAAAGCAACGCGACCGCTGACCTTTATTTGGAATCTAAAGACACGACCGCTGATGAACACAGCAACAAAAGATCAGATGCGAAAACGAGTGTCGCAGAGCACAGCTCCAAGCAAAAATTACAGAGAAGTAAACCAGCAATGTTCGATCAAAGCAACGGATAATAACGGAAAAGAAAAGCTACATACATGATCAGGCCATGATTCAGGGCAGGCATCTCCCTTTCAGACGCAAGAAGAGAAAGCAGAGGCGACCAATCGGCAAGCTTTCTTCACACGGTCAAGTAGGCCAGCCAATGAGACAAGAAAGCTTTTTTTTAGAGTCGGCGAAAGAGAGCAACTGGTATTTTATATACGTATTATATCTAGATTATGAGATGCTTTCTGGACCGGAACATACTACATTATTGGCCGACGAAGAGTCAAAATGTTCCAGCAAAAAAACTGACAAGCTTATATGATCTACTAGTACCAGTGAAAGATTAACCATTGGTACAAAAACCAAAACAGGCTAGTGTATTATTAGAACATTAAGTGTCAGAGTGATCAGCAAGAGCCCACAAAAAAAATAGCATCATGGCTAGTCGCAGTATGTTGCAGTTTTATACTCAAGACACTTATTATTTTGGGACGGAGAGAGTATGATCTACAAGTGACAGCTTAAGATGAACCCTTTGGAACATGGAGAGAATTTGGGATGGGACTGATGGCTCAATTAGAGATTAACTAGACAGATCTGACTGCTAATTAAACCAGGAATTTTACTATCTGGTAAGGCGCAATTAGTGGTTAGTAAACATAAAGTGTGATCAGAAATGAAGTACACTTAGCACAAAAAACCTAAGATACCAAGAACAGAGCCTGGTTTTTCGGACATGAAAGAGTGGGGAACTTTAACTTTATATCATTCATGTATGTACAATCCTTTCTTCAAAGGAGATGTCTCTTTTCTTTTTCTTTTTCTTTTTTCCTTTTTTTTGTTTACACTTTTTTCTCTTCGTACATGCACAAAACATGGGAAGGGGAAGAAAATTTGTCTTTTCTCTTTCGGAATAGCACACAAGATCGGAAACGGAAAAAGGAGCTATATATGTCACCAAGAAGCTTAAGTGTTTGAGGAGTGCTTACACCAGTCACTCGGTCCCGTCGAGGCCTGGACCGGCATCTTCCAGCAATCTCAGTCTTCATTATTCTTCTTCGCTATTTTCTCTACTTCCATTGCAAACAAGCAAAACAGGGCACCAGAAGTAAGCTTCATCAGCTTCAAGCGAAGGAAGCCCGGCGCTGCAGGTGCCTCAAGCTCTGCTCCATGCTGACCTTCACCATCTCGGCGAGCATCTTCTTGGCCTTCCCACCACGGTCCTCCCCATCGATCTGAGAAGCAATGTTGCTGACGATGTTCTCCAGGGTGTTGGGCTGCAGCTTCGACCTCGAGTAGGGCGAGTTGCGCAGCAGGTCGAGCAGAGCGTGCGCCTTCACTCTGGACTTGGGAGTGCCATGAGCGGTGAGCTCCAGAAGACCGGGGATCGCGCCTTCGTTCAGAATGAGATCTCTGTATTTACTGCGGTCACTCTCGCACATCGTGAGGAGCGCTCCAACAGCATGCTCTCGGCCTTGGAGGGAGCCTTCCTCGAGCACCTCCACGATGGTGAGCACCCCGCCTTCCTCGGAAGTCAGGGCCACTCGGCCTTGATCAAAGGCGAGCAGCGATTCCAGAAGGGCGCAGCACTTGTCTGCTGTCTTGGAGGACCTCTTGCCAGCTCTCAGCAACTCTAACAAAGGGGGGATGGGCTGGACAGAGAGGATGGTTTGGAGGTTATCTGCAATGGTGGAGAGGTTGTAGAGGGCCATGACAGCATCATTCTTGGCCTGCGGATTCCCTTCTTCCAGAACCTTTACAAGGAGAGGGATTGCCCCGGATACGCTTATGATGGGCTTATTTGTGGATGAGGCTGAGAGAGTGAGGATTGCAGCAGCCGCATACTCCTGTAAGTTCAGATCGCTTGACTGCAAGTAACCAAGCAGCGGCTCAAGGGCACCGGCATCCAGTATCTTGATCTTATTCCTGCATAGATGAAACAATTCCAGTTCAGGAACAATGTGCATGCATCATAACAAATATACTGCTCTGCAAGCTAAAGATTTCTGGGAAATGTTACTGAGCCAACTCCACATTTCAGATGGTGATCATGTAAACGGAGAACATCTGGGTAAAACAAATATACGTTGTACTACATGTTCTCAAGGATGATTACATTGCTGGCATGGTACATGTATTAAAGAAGAAGTTTCATCCATAGGAAAGCCATGTCCCAGAGACGACTTAGGAGCAGTACAAGGTCCACCGCAGGGCCTAGTTAAGTGCTAGACAATGACGAAACAGTGATCCAGTACTCGGTACCCAGTTAGGCCAGCTATTGCAGAGATCTACATTGAAGGCTCTGCTACTACTAGGATGGCGTCCAGGACGGCTGAGAGCTGGACATGTGAATTTTACACCAAGATGGGAACCATGATGAAATAGTAGTACTATTGTATAATAGCCAATTACTCAAATCCCTCTCAGATACTCGATTAATCCACTGATTAGGTGTCACAAGGGTAGGTCCAAGGAGGATAGGGGAATCGAGAGCCTGGGAAGAGCCAGGGGATACGCCCATCGACGGCCGGCCGGCCAATCAGTATACAGTTCTTTGATGCCCTCACGCCGGTTTAACTGTTTGTGCTGATTACTCATTTGCAATTATCAGATATGAGGCCCTCTTTGATTTAAAGAATTTCTAAAGGAATTTTGGAGGATCTAATCCTCAGGAATTTTGGGGGACCTAATCCTTAGGATATTTTTGTCAATGGGTTGTTTGATTCATAGGATTGTGATCCATAGGGTTCACTTGTACCAGTTTCGTAGGAAAAGAAAATTTCCATCCACTCCAACCTCATGTGGAGAATCCTACATTTTGCCCGCACAATCAAACCATCGTTCCTCTGTATTTTTCTATTCCTACATCATACAAATCCTGCGAATCAAAGAGGCCTCACAGAGGTAAAGGGTTACTATTATGCACCTATGGATACAGAAACAGAAGCGGAAAAATTGGAAGTAGGGAGAGTGGATTTGGCCTCAGATTAGCATTAGCACGTTGATCCTCGCCGCCGGCAACACGAGTAACACCTACTCGATACGCACAGTTGTCACCGGGGCTCACACCATACGCTGTCATCACCGGCCAATTCATGTCCGCCAACAACAAAAAAAACCTAGCCACAGACGGGAAGAAGAAGAAACAAGAACTGCGCAGAACGGCCGAGAAAGAATCGCATCACACATCGGAGTAAACCCACAATGCCCCCAAGACTCCCAAGAGATGACAATATCCAAGAAGAAAGAAATCAGGCCAAACGGAAAGGGCCAGATCCGCGGCGAGGAATCGATGGCGGCCGCCCCTCTCCCTCTGCCTCCGGTGAGGCTAGGGTAGGGTTTTCCAGCCGCGGGCGTGCGCTCCGCTTATAAAGGCTTGTGGAGGATGGGTGGATGGGCTAAGAGCAACGAGGCAACTGCGGCTCATGGGCCGAGAATAAACTGAGCCTGGTACTATCGGCCGGCCTTATCCAAGGTTCGTCTCTTTCTCAAAA
>NC_041385.1:6115656-6137137 GCF_002162155.2 Triticum dicoccoides | reverse complement strand
AAACCAAGGTTCGTCTGAACGGATGGAACCAGATCTGATCTGAAGAAGAATCCAGACAAGAACTCGATTCTCTCATCGGTGTTGGTACAGTTGACATCACCGACTCACTATCTATCCGCAGGTTGGTATCAGTCTCAGATTATCAGGCCTACCAACAACCAACCAATGAGGTCAACATACTCTATATCTGAACACAAAATAGCTTACGGCATCATCATGGGCAGGAAATTCGTAAAGCAGGCATGGGAGGCTAACTGTGTGTCTGTATCTTGACCGCGGCAGTTGGAAAGGGGCCAAAATATTAGGCAGCTAGCAGCCCAGGAATTCTCTTCTCTTCTCTACGAGAAAGAAGAAGAAAGACCGCTTCAACTGATGCTAGTAGATTTTGCTCTCGGGAAGCCGCCAACCAGAAAAAGGATACGGTGGTTGGCCAACTGAGGTCAGCGTCCAAATCAGGCCAACAATCTGCTCTACTCTAAACCCACCGTGTTCTTCTTATCTTTCCCCATGCTGCAATCTCCTAGAAATCTATAGGATTCCTTCTAGGGAGGAGTAGGGACTGCAGCTTGGTTCAACTGTCGCCAGATTGAAATCTCCGTGCCACCAGCAGATGCAACGCGATTGGCCGCGCGTCCAGGGGAAGAAAGGCATGACGATCCGACGATGCCTTACCCGCTAGATGATGATGTCGGTCGCGGTGATCCTAGTAGAACATGCTTGAGAACATATGCTTGCCTTGCCTTGCCTTTTGTACAAAGAGGCTAATTTTTTTGGGGGAATGATAAATTCGTATATATATCCAGGTTGCGCCTTCATGGTAAATTCGTAGATATTTTCACCACCGGTGGCCGAGGAATTGATTTCACCCAACAACCACGCCATCTTGGTGCGCAGATATTTTTGTGATCGGCCAATGGCCATGGGAAAATCGAACTGCTAAGCCGCCATGATTAAATAAACAATTCATTCGATTTAAACGAAGGATTGTACGACCAACCAAACCAGAGCCAGAGCCAGTCCAAAAACTGGTTGCCGAGTTGGGCGAAGAAACGGGTTCCAACTTGTTTGCGGAAATTCGACGAATCAATGGGTTGGGTGTGGAGCAAGGAAATTGTCCGCGAAATCTATATGGAATTCGAAGTAGTATCGCTTCTAGGGAGCAAACTTCCGAAAAATTTCATATCAATTTGGGGAAATTTTACAAGCAAATCTAAGCAATTGGTGGGGGGTGAAAGAAGAGGACACAAATACCGCCAAATCTAAGCAATCGGGAATTCGAGGTTGGATATCCGGAAAACATGGAGATTAATCAAGTTTTTTTCGAAAAGCAAGATTAATTAGCATCGGCGCTACTGAGGGAGCGACGCAGAGGATACGCAGGGGGAAGGAAAGGGGGGCTGTACTGTACCTCTCGTCCCTGACGGCGAGGTTGAGCAGCGCCAGCAGCGCGGCCTCGCCGGCGCCGCCGCCGGACCGGAGCATGGCGACGAGCGGCTCCACGGCGCCCGCCAGCTTGCGGCGGTGCCGGGCGGAGGCCCGCGTGAGGCGCCGCACCTCGCGCGCCGCCTCCACCTCCCCGCCGCGCACCCGCTCCACCAGCGCCCGCAGCGCCGCCGTCTCCGACGGCCGCTCCGCCGCCCCGTGGCGCTGCTGCTGCTCCCGGTCCCCCGACGACGACGACGACGACGACGGGCTCACCGGCTCCGGCGACTCCATCTCCTCCGCTCCGGCCTCGAGGGGGTGGGTAGGTAGCTCCGCTGCTTGAGCTCTGTCTCCTCTCTCTCTCTCGTTGGCGTCGCTCGCTCGCTCGCTGGTGGGATGCGAGGAGGGGTGGGGGTCGGGCCGTCGCGGTCTTATTAGAGGAGGAGGGGAGCACGGGCGGGGCGCGGGTGGATGGCGACGGCGACCTCAACGGGGGGCTAACGGCGACGGCGACCGCGCCGTTCCGTTTCCCTGGCTTTCCGTCCCGTCGAGCGCCGTGCTTGTCGGCCGCGGGCACGGGGAACCGCGGACGGCCACATACGCGTGCGAGGGGGCACGTCGGCCCGAGCCGGCCGTCGACACGTCGGCGCCCCGCATGCCATGGCACTTAAATTTCTACTGTCTACTCCGTATGTGATACTCCCTCATTTCTTTTTAAGTCTGCATATAACTTTTGTCTGAAGATGTTTAAAAAAATAATTTTTGTCTGAAGTCAAAGTATTTTTATTTCGACCAAACTTGTAGAAAAAGGTATCAACATTTACATGGGCCAAAGAATATCTCTAGATTTATTATGAAATGTAGCTTCATATTATGTATATTTGATATTATAGATGTTGGTATTTTTTTATACAAATTTTGTAAAGTTTGGCCGGATACAAATTTTATATGCGGAGTAAAAAGGAACGGAGGGAGTATGCTATTAAAAAAGAAATAATAATAATAAAATACCGACCCGAATCTTCGCATAAGATCAATGACATAGGACGTAGATGTGCAATATTTTTTTCTTGTTGCGATGAGTAGATGTGCAATACTTATGAGATGTGCTTTAGCAAAACTGTTAAAAAATATATGTTCTCATTAATTAGGAAAGTGAACATCGTACTCATTTACATTTTCATTAAAAATTTGATAAAATATGATCTTCCCACTAAAACATTAATAACGTGTATTTTTCACTTTTCTTGTGTTTGATATACACATGTGGTAGGATGGTCACTGTCGTGTGTGCTACGCACATATATCTGAAACGACACTATTCAAGAACAGAGGGAGTAATGAGTTTTAATTACCATGCACGCAGGAGCTAGAAGCATTTGATATGTGGTGTGGGATGACACACATGTGTGACTCAAAACGGTTTAATTGCAATCGCTGACTCCGTTTTCAATCCTTGAGCAAGGTTTTGTAGCGCGTCTGGTTGTAGAATGTGAAGTGGAATGCAATAAGATGGTTCCGGATTTTTAAGGATGGCAACATGTTTGGTTGGTCAGGTGCAACGAAACGAGAAGGTTCTACCGACTAGAATACTCGCCTCGGATGTGTCGGTAACGCCAATGGAATGCAATAAGATGGTTTTGGGTTTTTTTAGAGAAAAGGCATACGCCCGACTTTATAAATAAAGCCATAAGGCAGGTAGCAGCAACATCCCACATAAGTATCAAACACCCCAAGCCCCAACGATGGGCAGAACGACAGGAGAGAAAGTCAAGTACATGGCACCCTCGCCAGTACACGGCACGCAGGCTGGAAGAAGGAAAATCCAGCTACGACAAAGGCAAGCTGCCCAACAAAAGCCCTTAATCATCCTGCGCTTGTCTGCATAACAGAGACGCCGTCGCCCGGATTTTGGAGATCAGCATAGAGAGCGCCTCATGGTCGTCGTCCTTAGTCAATGTTTTCCACTGCTACAGGAGAGCATACGATTGAAATAAGCAGTCAGCAGGTTTAGCCGGAAGCACGTGCTCAGTGACATTGACGCGTCTGCTTGGTCAGGTGGAACGATACAAGAAGGTTCTGTTGTTAGAATAGGGTACGTAGAGGTAGTCAGATGAGATATGTGTTTAAACTTGTTATGTTTCTATCTCTTCTCCTGTTCTTCTTCTCCAAGTCTATCTCTCATTGTAATCTGGAAGTCCTAGCGATATTCCAAATCATTGTAAGCCACGGCAACACTTCTATAAATAGACATGCGGCCCGAGCAAAGGGTTTAACGCTTCCTATCAAATCTTTCATGGTCATCAGAGCCCTTCCTCTCGTTCGTCTAGTTTTCCCTGAGAGATCGATCTAGTTTGGTCGAGAGAGAAACCTGAAAAACCTATTCAGAGAGAGCCATCGAGAGAAAACATGTCAGGCACCAATGCCAGCACCGCTGCCTCCACCATCGTCGCCACCAATACCGCCCTAATTGGATCCACCATGAGCGCCTTGTCCACCCAATCTGCACCATCCACCTATGCATCTTCTTCCACCTTCAGCAGCGTCTCTTCTCTCGGGTCTCCTCCATCTGAGAAGCTCACGAGGACGAACTTCCTCTTCTGGAAGGCCATCGTGCTACCCCAAATAAAGGGAGCACAGATGGAACACTTCCTTGACGCCGCAAGCCCGGCGCCTCCTCCTACCATCACCGTCACCAAAGAAGGGAAAGAGGAGCAAGTCTTCAACTACGCCCGGTCGATCTGGTACGCCCAGCAGCAACAGGTACAAGGATACCTTATGGGGTCTCTATCACGTGAGATTCTTGCGCAGGTCGCTACTCTTCAGACGCCAGCCGAGGTGTGGAGTGCCATCCACGCCTCCTTTGCTGCCCAGACGCAAGCACAGATCGTCAACACCCGCATCGCCCTCGCCAATCTGCACAAAGGGAGCATGGGCATGCCTGAGTATCTGGCAAAGATCAAGGCCTTCGCCGATGAGATTGCCTGCACCGGCGATCCCCTCTCTGAAGGAGAGCTAACCTCCTATGTGCTCAAAGGGCTGGACATCGAGTATAACCCGGTGATCTCAGCCCTGGCTGCACGTATCGAACCGGTGACCGTTCAAGAACTCTACAATCAGTTGCTAAGTTTTGAAGCCCGTATGAATCTGCTACAAGGTAACAACATCCGCCAGTCTTCGGTTAATTCCATCTCTCGTGGTCGCGGCACTGGAGGCCGTGGCCGTGGTCACCGCGGTCACCAACAGGGGCGCGGACGCGGCAATGGCAACAACAGTGGGCGTGGGCGCGCCAACAACTCTGGCCCACGCTCCTCTAGCGCCTCCTACTCCAACACCAGGCCGCGTTGCCAGCTTTGCAAGAAGTCAGGGCATGAGGTGAAAGATTGCTGGCACCGCTACGATGAAGATTATGTGCCTGAAGAGCGTCATGTAGCTGCAGCCATCAAGGAGCAAGAAGAAGCTGGCGAAACCATCTGGTATGCAGATTCTGGAGCTACAGATCATGTCACTAGTGAATTGGAGAAGCTTGCAAACCGAGAGAGATATTATGGCAATGATCAGATAAACACCGCCGCAAGTGGAGGAGGTATGGATATATGTCACATTGGTCAATCTTCTATTAATTTCCCTAATGTTAAACGTGATCTTCTTCTAAAAGATGTTCTTCATGTCCCTCAAGCCAACAAAAATCTTGCTTCCATGTCTCGTTTGTCTGCTGATAATAATATCTTTTTTGAAACTCATCCCAAGTATTTTTTTCATTAAGGATCGGGCAACGAGGGAGCTCCTCCATCACGGTAGATGCGTCGGTGGTCTATACCCTATCACATCAAGAGCTTTTAGCCGCAAGCGTCATCGCCAAGTCTACTCCGTCGTCAAGCCATCCTTAGAGAGGTGGCATCAAAGATTAGGTCATCCTTCATTTAAAATAGTTGATCAAGTAGTGAATAAAGGCAATCTTAAATTGTCTAGTCGTGAAAATAAAGAGTCTGTTTGTGATGCTTGCCAATGTGCCAAGAGTCATCAACTCCGCTATCCTAGATCAAACAGTGTGTCTCATGCCCCGTTGGAACTGATATTCAGTGATGTATGGGGTCATGCCAGAGATTCTTTTGGAAGAAAGAAATATTATGTTAGCTTTATTGATAATTATAGTAAGTTTACATGGATATACTTGCTTAAGTTCAAATCCGAAGTCTTCTCTGTCTTCCAAGAATTCCAAAAACTTGTTGAACGTCAATTTAACAAGAAAATCATTACAGTCCAGAGTGACTGGGGAGGAGAGTATGAAAAACTCAATTCTTTCTTTAGAAGCATAGGCATTGATCATCATGTTTCGTGTCCACATGCACACCAACAGAACGGTTCTGCTGAACGCAAACACCGTCATATCGTTGAAGTAGGTCTTTCCCTTCTTGCTCATGCATCTATGCCTCTAAAGTATTGGGATGAAGCATTTATTGCTGCCACCTATCTTATCAATCGTTTGCCTAGTAAAGTTATTGGGAACACAACTCCTTTAGAACGATTGTTTCATCAAAAGCCAGATTATGATTCTCTAAAAGTTTTTGGTTGTGCATGCTATCCTAATCTTCGTCCATACAATCGCCACAAACTCGAGTTTCGCTCTACTCAGTGTGTCTTTCTTGGCTATAGCAATCTTCATAAGGGTTACAAGTGTCTAGAAGTTTCCACTGGACGCATCTACATCTCTAGAGATGTCATTTTTGATGAAACTATTTTCCCTTTTGCCAAACTTCACCCAAATGCGGGAGCTCTACTTCGAGCAGAAATCTCTCTTCTCTCGGATCCTTTGACATGTCCTGATCACGGGGGATAATTAATAGAACATGATCATGTGTCTAATCCAGAAGAAAAAAATTCAGATACTAATAAAAACAATGCAGCACCTGGCTATGATTTTATGTGTGCAGAAGAGGACGAAACCTGCGCTGGATCCGAGGCTGATTTGGCGCAGGACTGCAACTCCAGGGAAGGCGCTCGATCCCAGGCAGATACTCCTGCAGTTCGGCGTACAGGGTGTGCAGCGACGCCTTCCGCGTCTCCCGTGACGCCAAGTGGCAGGGCGAGCCCACCAGCCGAGCCAGTGGCCGACCGAGACGCAGGCATGGACCCAGATGGTGCGGGGTGCAGCCCGTCTGCATGCGCCACGCCGGTCCCCGACAGCCCGACCGAAGCGGGACCCACCGACAGCTCTGTGCGGAGATCCTCTGCTGAGGAGCCTGGCGCGAGGCAAATCCCGCCGGATCGCGCGCTCCTCTCGGATCTGGAGCCCTGTGGCGCTGCAGCCCAGGATGTTTTGGCCGGATCCTCTGTGGCCGATTCTGGTAATCTTGAAACTACAACAGCTGCCACAAGTGGGTCACCTAAAATTCATCAGCGCCATACCAGGTCAAAATCTGGAGTGTTCAAACCTAAGGAATACAAGGATGGTACAGTAAGGTATGACTCTCGCAAATATGCTTTCCTTACAAGCTTGGGTGAACCTACTCATTTAGCAGAAGCACTTGCTCACAAAGAATGGAAAGGGGCTGTGGATAATGAATATCAAGCGCTCATGAAAAATAAAACTTGGCATCTTGTACCACCAGTAAAGGGAAAGAATTTGATTGACTGCAAATGGGTCTACAAGATTAAGAGGAAATCTGATGGAAGCATAGATAGATACAAAGCTAGGTTGGTTGCAAAAGGGTTTAAACAAAGGTTTGGAATTGACTATGAGGATACTTTTAGCCCTGTTGTTAAGGCAGCTACTATTCGACTTGTATTGTCTATTGCTATTTCCAGAGGATGGAGCTTACGTCAGCTAGACGTCCAGAACGCGTTTCTTCATGGTGTTCTTGAGGAAGAAGTGTTCATGCGGCAACCACCAGGGTATGAAAACAAGAGCACACCTCATTTTGTTTGTAAATTGGACAAAGCCTTGTATGGCTTAAAACAGGCTCCAAGAGCCTGGTACTCCAGGTTAAGTACTTAGTTACAACAACTTGGTTTTGTTTCAAGCAAGGCAGATACCTCACTATTCTTTTATCAAAAAGGCAACATCTCTATGTTTGTTCTTGTCTATGTTGATGATATAATTGTTGCTAGTTCCAGCTCAGAAGCCACTACCTGCCTGATTCGTGATCTTAATGTGGAGTTTGCACTTAAGGATTTGGGTGATCTTCACTACTTTCTTGGTATAGAGGTAAAACAGATCAAGGATGGAATACTTCTTACACAGGAAAAATACACCACAGATATTTTAAGAAAGGTAGGACTGGAACATTGCAAACCGGTGAGTACACCACTCTCCACTTCTGAGAAACTTACAGTTGAAGGAGGTGAGTTACTTGGACCGAATGATGCAACAAACTATAGGAGTGTTGTTGGTGCTCTATAATACTTAACGTTGACTAGACCTGATATTTCATACTCTGTCAACAAAGTATGTTAGTTCTTGCATGCACCTAGTACAGTTCATTGGACTGCAGTAAAAAGAATTCTGAGGTATCTAAAGTTCACAATGGGACTTGGAATCAAGATTGTTAAGTCATCATCTTTGCTAGTTAGTGCATATTCAGATGCTGACTGGGCAGGATGCCCTGATGATAGAAGGTCTACTGGTGGATTTGCTGTGTTTCTGGGATCAAATCTTGTGTCATGGAGTGCAAGGAAACAGGCTACTGTATCAAGATCAAGCACTGAAGCAGAATACAAGGCTCTTGCAAACGCAACAGCTGAGATCATGTGGATTCAGACCCTTCTATATGAGTTAGGGATCAAAACTCCACAAGCTGCAAGGTTATGGTGTGACAACATTGGGGCTACCTATCTTTCTGCAAATCCCGTGTTCCATGCACGCACAAAACACATAGAGGTTGATTTCCACTTCGTGAGAGAAAGAGTAGCACGAAAGCTACTCGACATCAAATTTATTCCCACAGGAGATCAACTCGCCGATGGCTTCACTAAACCGCTTACTACAAGGAGATTGAACGAGTTCAAATACAATCTAAACCTAGAGAAATTTTCATAGGTTTGGATTGAGGGAGGATGTTAGAATAGGGTACGTAGAGGTAGTCAGATGAGATATGTGTTTAAACTTGTTCTGTTTCTATCTCTTCTCCTGTTCTTCTTCTCCAAGTCTATCTCTCATTGTAATCTGGAAGTCCTAGCGATATTCCAAATCATTGTAAGCCACGGCAACACTTCTATAAATAGACATGCGGCCCGAGCAAAGGGTTTAACGCTTCCTATCAAATCTTTCATCTGTAACTAGAATATTCCCTCGGACGTGTTGGTAACACCGAATCTGATCGAGCAACTCAATTTTC
Organism: Triticum dicoccoides; assembly: GCF_002162155.2. NCBI lineage: Eukaryota > Viridiplantae > Streptophyta > Magnoliopsida > Poales > Poaceae > Triticum > Triticum dicoccoides. The sequence goes on along the minus strand of NC_041385.1, from coordinate 6,128,378 downwards.
GATCACACAATCTCGCACACTCCAAATCTCACCCGATAAACACACAAAACAGGTTGCACAAGTGGGGTATCCACACCTTTCCTATGGAAGCGGCGACGTAAGTCGTATTCAATTCATTCCGTTCAATGCTTCCAAATAGCCAAACCGAGATAAAACCATTTAATGACAAGGCGTATCCACATTTATTACCAAGATGAATACTAGTATACTCATTTAGGATTTCCACTGTAAAACTTTTATGATTAAACATTTTCCACTTTTTTCTTCCACCTCTGATACACACACGTGTACAATGGTCACGTTCTCTATCCTAGAGACCACGCCAGTGTCTAAAACGAGATGTATTCAATAATAGAGGAATTAATGGAATTTAATCATTAATTACTACGTGTAGAAAATGGAAACATTAGACGACATGCACATGTAGGATGAGGGACATGTGTTACACACGACGGTTCAATCGGTTTTTTTTTCACTCTTTCTCTCTTTGAATTTCTCACACCAGTTCAGGTCCTAGCACAAGACTTGTGGTATGCTCGGGTGTAGAATGAAGTGGAATGCAATGGAATTGTTCCAATTTTTTGTAAGGACATCGACTTGTTTGGTTGAGGAGATGGAACAAAATGAGATGGTTCTACACAATGGAATATTCGCCTCGGATTCAGAATGCATCGGTAGCACCAAATCTAGCCGAGCAACTCTTTCTCAAACACACGTCTAGCATACACCAAATCTCACCAGATAAGAAACAAAGAAGAACAAACGAGAGAGGTATCCACACCTTTCGTTTTGAAGCGGCGATTTGAGTCATTTAGTTCACCGTTCTACATCATATGCCTCACGCACTCCAAATCTCATCGAAAAAACAAAGAAGACCGCACGAGAGGGGTGTCCACACCTTTCCTATGGAAGCGGCAAGGTGCGTCATATACATTCGGTTCCATCGTTCTCGGTGGCACGTCTCGTGTACTTCAAATCGCACCCGATAAAAAACAAAGAAGACCACGCGTGTGGGGTGTCCACACCTTCCCTATTGATGCGGCGATGCTAGTCATATTTATTCGGTTCCATGTTTCTAACTAACTAAACCCTGAGATCAAACGAAGTGTGTAAACAACACGTTTTCAAGAATGGCGGGATTAATGTAATTTAATCAGTAGTTACTATGCGTAGGAGATGGAAACATTAGACAAAATGCAATGTAGGACAAGGGACATGTGTAACTCATGATGGTTCAATCGGTCTTTTTCTCTCTTTCTCTCTCTGAATTGCTCACTCCACTTTGAGTCCTAGCACAAGACTTGTGGTGTGTTCATTTTTGGAATGAATTGGACGCAACGGAATTGTTCCAATTTGTTGTCAGGACATCGACATGTTTGGTGGAGATGGAACAAAACTGGATTGTTCTACCGAATGTAATATTCATCTCGGATGCGGAATGCTCAGGCAGCGCAGAATCTAGCCGAGCAACTCCTTAGGCACACGTACGACAAATCTCGCCCAATAAGAAACAAATAAGACGACAAATCTCATCCAATAAGGAACAAATAAGACGACAAATCTCATCCAATAAGGAACAAATAAGAACGCCCGAGAGGGGTATCCACACCGCTCATATGGAAAGCGACAATGTGTGTCATTCGGTTCGTCGTTCTCAATCACATGCCTCGTGCACAACAAAACTCATTGGAAAAAACAAACAAGACCGCACGAGAGGGGTGTCCACACTTTTCCTATGGAAGCGGCGAGGTGAGTCATATTCATTTGGTTCCATTGTTCTCGGCGATACATCTCGTGTACTTCAATTGTCAAACGATAAAAAACAAAAAAAAATACCGCACAAGAGGGTGTCCACACTTTTCATATGGATGCAGCGATGTCAGTCATATTCATTCGGTTCCACGTTTCCAATTAACCAAACTGAGATAAAACCAAACATCTAAATGAGATGTATTCAAGAATAGAGGGATTAATTGAATTTAATCATTAGTTACTACGTGTAGGAGCTGAAAAGTTTTGACAACATGCATTGTAGAATGATGAACCGATGTAACTTACGACGGTTTAATCGGTTTTTGCTCTCTTTCTCTCTTTGAATTGAGCACTCCACTTAAGGTCCTAGTGCAAGACTTCTACTGTGTTCGGTTGTAAAATGAAGTGGAATGCATGGAATTGTTCTGATTTGTTGTAAGGACATCAACGTGCTTGGCTTAGTTAATGGAACAAAACGAGATGGTTCTACAAAATGGAATATTCACCTTAGTTGCGGAATGCGCCAATAGCTCAGAATCTAGCCACGCATTTCGTTCTTAGACACAGGTCCAACGTATGCCAAATCTCACCAAAAAAGAAAGCCAAAAACTCATGATTGGGGTATCCACACCATTCATATGGAAGCGACCATGTGACCCATTCGGTTCAAACTTTTCAACCGCATGTGTCACACACTCCAAATCTCATCGGAGAAACACAAAGAAGACTGCACGAGAGGGGTGTCCAAACCTTTCCCATGGAAGCGGCGAGGTGAGTCATATTCATTTGGTTCCATCATCCTCAGTGACATGTCTCATGTACTTCAAGTCTCAACCGATAAAAAAAAGAAGAGCACATGAGAGGGGTGTCCACACCTTTCCTATGGATGTGGACATGTGGCGATGTCAGTCATATTCATTTGGTTCCATGTTTCCAATTAACCAAAACGGAGATCAGACCAAACATTAGAAACGAGATGTCTTCAAGAATAGAGTGATTAATGGAATTTATCATTAGTTACTACGTGCATGAGGTTGAGAATTTCGACAACATGCAATGTAGGATGAGGAACATGTGTAACTCATGACGGTTCGATTGATTTTTTTTCTATCTGAATTTCTGCTTCACTTCGGATCCATTATTCTTAGGCCCTGTTTGTTTGAGCTTCAAAAATAAAATTCAACTTTTTCAGTAAAGCTGAATCTGGAATCTGAAACAAACATTTATTTCAAACCAGTTTTACCAATGAAGCCAGCTTAGCTAGTGAAACTGAATTTGGAATCTGAAACAAACAACTATTTCAAATCAGCTTTGCCAGTGGAGCTGAATCTGGATTTGGGTCATTTTTAGTGTAATTTTTTGAAGCACCTCAAAATGCACTTCGGTGACGACGAATCGGCTTCACTAGTGAAGCCAATCTACAGGTGATTCGAATCCAATCAAAGATGAAACAAACATGATCTTATATAACTGTGAATCAGCTTTCCCACTAAAGTGAATCCCTAGGTGATTCGAATCATATCAAAGCTGAAACAAACAAGGCCTTACTCACACGTCTCGCGTACTCCCAATCTCACCCGATAAAAACTAAGAAGATCGCACACGAGGGGTGTCCATACCTTTCCTATGGAAGCGGTGATGTGACTCATATTCATTCGGTTTCATTTGTCCAATTTACCAAACCCTTAGATTAAAGCAAGCATCGAGAACTACATTATTCAAGAATAGAAGGAGTAATGAATCTTAATCATTCATTACTACACGCAGGAGCTGAAAATATTCCATGATATGTACTACAGGATGAGAGACATATCTAGTTTTTTTACTCGAAGGAAACCATGACATTCGATTTCACTTGCTTCTACAATAAATTAAAAAAAAGTGCATTTGATGCACCTGTGACTTTGTCTTGAGCAGACAAGCACCACAGAATGGGATGGAGAAACCAATCCTTCTGCTCCCCTCATGGATCCAACATCGTTAATTACTATTATTTTTGTCCATCCATGTTGCAATGCCGGCTGTCAACAGATTTGAACAAATTAGCTAGCCTGCATCGGTGGATCATCGTGCTACAGTGGTCCGCATCAAAGCCAGATGCCTGCTACTGGGGGTGGTGCAGGAGCAGTGCGATGCAAGCGTACGTACGTGTTCATGTGCATGTGCTCAGCAGCACATTACATCACAGCTGGTGATTGCAATGTGGCACATCAGCATGCGTACGTGCAGCAAGCAGCAGCCCTGCTTCTGCTTGTGCATGTGATGTGATTCAATTAGTTCCATCCTCTTGCTCGTGTAGTCCGCTAGCACTACATTGATTAATACATCATGGGTCATCACAAATAAAAGGGGGCTAATCTGAGCATCATCCAAGATATTTCTAACTACATTTTTCTTTCAGCAACAGATATTTCTTACTACTTAATCTAAGCCCAAGCGCACGCAGGCAGCATGCACGAAGCGAGTTTTTGAGTTTTCCTTTACGTCCTTCTGTCGGTGCGAGGCCTATGAAATGATTCTATTTTGCCACGAACACTGCATGCCCGAGCTTCTTGAGCAAGATGGAAAGCGATCGATCGCCAACCTCGCACGTTTGTGCTTTCTTTGTTGGTTCGATCGATTGAGGGCCGTGCATGTGTGTGCGCATGTGACATGCACACGTAGTGCCCACGAGTTCCATGCGTGTAATTAACCTCGTGGTCTAGCCAGGTACGGTCATGAGCCACCAGGATCCCCAAACTCTTCGTGACGGCACCACAGACTGTTTAGGCTCTTTGAAGAGCACTTAATCATCCCGTTTCATTCTTTTTGAACACATTGTCCCGTTTCATTAGTTTGCCAAGTTTTCCAGTACTACTACGGATGTGACATGCCGTTAGGGAGTACTTGATTAGGGAGGTAGGCATTCAGAAAAGAAAATGATTTCAGCGTATATATGAGAGCACCATGTGCAGGCAGCATGCATTTGCCGATATGCCATTTTACAGTTATATGTATGTTGTCAACAAGCTGCAAAAAGAAGAAAACCTATATAATGTTATATAAGTTGCATAATCAAAATGGGTTTTTGATAAAATAAAAGGGAAATTCAATCACCCTCTAGGAGTAGACTGTTCCTAGATGTTACTCCCTCCGATCGAAAAAAAAGTGTCGCATCTTTGAACTACACTTGTTTTTTGGATCAGGGGGAGTAATATTTATTTCAGAATCCTCCATGATGTTGTTTTTTTAGAACAAACAAGACGTAAACTAAGGGAAAATCCTACAAACCACATGAAAAAGTGTTACCGCTGGATGGGTCGGCGCAGTAATGTGTTCCTTTTCTTTGCTGTCTCTTTTTTGTCTCATTTTCCTTTTAACGTTTCACTTTATATTTGAGTCTTTTTACTGTTTCAATTTTTCACGTCTATTTATCTTTCTTGTTATGGGAAAGTATGTAATTATTATTCGAAATTACATGAATATTTATTCTAATGCACATGAACAATAAATTGATATACTTTTCGCATGTAGGAACATTTTCTAAATACAGGAAAATTTATAATCCAGTAGCCAGCAGCATACTACATTTTTTGTAAGTTTTCATGATGAAATATGTTTTGATGAAAGTATAAAGCAACCATGTATTTCTAGCACACGAACTATTCACTATAAAATTCAATAATTTTGTGTTTTTGTGCAGCTCACACCAAATCGTATTTCATCATGAGATTTTACAGGAATATGCTCATGTGTATACACTATATTGATATATGATTTTGCCCACTTTCTGCTGTATATATTCTCTCACAAGTTTTGCCACCATTAAAATGTTATTCTTCCAAGAACAATCATGACTAGAAGATAATTTTTTTATTGTGCTATGCATTGCTAAACAATAAATTGTTACATTTCATCGGAACCACAACCACTATAGTAGTGATTACTGAGATTAGGATAACTGTTACAACAACTTTAGACATATAAGAATCGGCCCATGCCCCATGGAGACCAGGCCATATCAAAACACCGCCGTCAGTCCCTCCGACGGTTCAAAGAACAGAGTTGATGGAGCGTGGTCTTCCTCCGGGGGCGGGTTGTTCCCTTGGCTTTGCCACATCGTTGACTTAATCTGAGGTTCACTCGCTCTGATGCTCAAGCTTGTTCTTGGTGCATTCGGATCTTCTTTAGCTTCTTATATCTTTCTCTTTTTTTTGTTCTTCTGGTTGTAATGTTGGACGTATTGCTCGGTTGTTGTTTTATCTATAAAGCCCAGTGAAAACTCTTTTCGATATGTACTCACACGACTGCGGGTGTTAGTTTAATTTCAATGGTACTACTAGGAAAAGGGCCCGTGCGTTGCAACGGGAGAAACAAATCCTTGTACGTCATAGTCTGTATTTCCACTTCTCCTACTCACCACATTGTCGATAATGGTCACATCGACCCGCAAAAAAAAAGATAATGGTCACATCGTCCACCTATTCACAACGAATGTGATCAACCCCAAGGTGGTGAACTTGGTCATTACATCAGAGGCAGAGTCTCACAGGAATGCCTGGAGGGACCAAACACGGAACATAGTTTCCTGAGGGGGCAAAAGACTTATTAAGCCCCTCCACCAAAAAAAATCTACAGATTGCTTGTGCATTACACTCTAGCACACAGCTCTTGCGATCCCCTCCCAGCACCGGGTTGTAATTCCTCATACCTATAATGGCAGTGGGTCCCATTTTTGTGCTAAAAATCACTACATAACCAACGGGAATATACTAAAATGCATTTGGCATACTGCCATGAGTATTTTACTCCCACCGTCTCAAAATTCTTGTCTTAAATTTGTCTAAATACGGATGTATCAAGTCATGTTTTAATATTAGATACATCCATATCTAGACGAATCCAAGACAAGAATTTTGGGACAGAGGAAGTATCATTATGCATAAATTGTGGTATGATAAATTTGTCGAGATGGGAAGCATCCTAAAAGAATATTAGGTGAGCGCGGGAATTACTGAATTAAAACAAAGTGGTAAAAATCATCCCAACTTGGTAACAAAATGAGTGGCACATATTATAACTGAAATTTGTGTGCAGATCAAAAAGAGCAGTCCGCTTTAGTACCAACTTCCACTCCGCACAGTTTTCAACTTGTATAATGTAATGTGCAAGGATAGCTTCAAAATCAAAAATAGCTAGCACGGAGCCGAAATCATCATTTTAGGTACATCTGATCATGATTTGAGTTCCAGCTAAACAAAAGCAACCCTTAGCTAGAAAATCTATAAACACAGTTATTCTAAAGTTTTTAACCCGGAATTAAATTTATCTTTGGCCATGATGAAGAATATATTTTGGTAACCTCGCATCAAGAGACAATATCGTTTTGGAATAGATCTTACCAGTGATTGGTTTGAACTATAAAACAAACATTGACTTCCTCTGAACTTTGAAGTTAAAAGAAAAACTTAAGAAACAAACTGGCACCTTGGACGAAATATTAATAGGAACAAAACTATCACTGAACTTGTTCATTTTTTTAGCAATTCCATGAATGCAGAACCAGGGAAATATCGTGCAAACAGTTTTGGTTAAAACATATTTTGAAGCAGTCAATAATTTCAGCTTGTAAATCCCATAAATTTCTCAAAAAACATAATAAGTAAACATGAACATGCTCTTACTTGTTGTTCCAACATCAAGAAATAAGGATTGGGCACATATTGGCTACATCTCTGTCGGGCATCGTGGCCTCGTATTGGAAATCTTTGCTTCTGTGCTTTCAATCTGTCGGGTGTTCCAAGCGCCTACTGGATGTCGTTTGTGTTTGTATGTGAGCATCTAAAAAAATAAGTTAATGGTGCATCATGTTAAAGCACAGTTCTGAATTCTTCATGGGCTTATTTCTCTCCAAAATTTAAGAGCCTTGTGAAAATTCCCATCACATAAAATTGAACCACTCACTTTTTTCTCTACGCACTCTGCATAGACAATCTGTCCACTGCCAGTAGCAACTCATGTACACAAAATAGCTCTTCTGAACCTGCGAAAGCCACAATATACATTAAGGATGCAGGCGAACTCACTCACAAATAGCTACTATAAGGCTACTGAATATCACTCACATGAGTTTGTTTCTTCTGGGCAAACACCGAGGTAGAATAGTTTAACATAATATCCATTGAATATCTTATGAGATAGAAGTCTCAACTCTGCTAAAATGAATAATTGTGCCACGCCAATCAAATAGAAGTGCGATATAGTACAGATTTGTTTTACTAAAGAACGATCCCCAATAGTTGTGCGATATAGTACAGAATAGTTGTGCCACACCAAAGCTGTTCTCTTTCAAAGTGAACCTCCAAATAAGAGGACTCCAAATAAGAGGACTGGAAAACTCTTTTCCCTCATTCACAATGCTGCTGTTGTTATCTAAACGGCTTTTCAGGACTCACAATATAGCACGGTGCAAAGGGGCTGGTAGGCCTTGATCTTGCCGACAATCTACCATGAGGTTCTAACCATGGCCTTCTCAAAAAGAAAGCTTCCATCTATATCAAGAATGGAAGGTAGAAATCCTAGACAAACATAGTTTAAAAGATCATCTTGGCCAAGTCATTATGCCAATTTCTGAATGCAATGTTTGCGTTATGGATAATTGTATTTACAGGGAGCTAGAAGCATCATATCGGTGAACTGTGTACGTCTTTGTAGTAGCATCGAGCACTGGAATGAAAACCAGAATTATGTATATTGGTGTTATTGAACTACTTTCAAGGGAAACTCGGGCATCAGCATTGGCATATGAGTCTATTCTTTGTTCAGAAAATGATGTAAGTTTTGCATAGGGTTGCATAAGAAAACAACACATTATTAGCTCTGTTCGCATGCCACACTGAAATTGCAGAAATAGATAAGAGCCTCAGTAGCTACCTACCTTTGCATATGGATCACCAGATTGTTGATGCAGGAGGGGCAGTGACGCTGAACCACCGCAGCAATCCTTCTTGCAAGGGCATCCAATGGAACATTTAACCAGATAGTGAGTCCTTTCTTCAGATAACTCCTGCAAACTTCACAAAATAAAATTAGTAAGCATTGCCTTAAAGACCAACTCGGGCTAGATGGGCAAAGCCGAGTGAGGTTTCCAACGATTACGACCAACACAACGCGCACCATCGGAACACCAATCACGAGCAGGGTTGTTCCAGCAAGATAGAGAGGGAAACCAGAGTAAACTATGTATGCAGATTATTATTTTTAATTTGAACCACTTACACATAAATCATCCTAAGTGTGCTGATGCTAGTGCACACACGAAATATCCATTGGGCACATATTGAATGTAGTTGTATGTTAAAATTTCAGGACTCCACTGGGAGTAGATAATATACAACAGACGATTTAGTGTCATACTTCAGTTGGCGCGTAGTTGGACAAACTGAGATCAAAACAGTGAAGGTGGTGATGCTGAGTCATATCCCTTTTATGGCTCCATCTCATGCAAGTGAGGAAATAAATTCATTCACGTGACATATCCAATTGAAACATTTCGATAGCTCAACTTAAATAGTCATACATTTATCTAAGAATCACTTATAAAGGCCTATAAAACAACCTTCAAATATTCAGAAAGCAAAATGTGCCAGAAAATTTGTTACCTGACGTCCTGACCACCAACAATTGAGCACAATCTCTGATCCCTCTTGATCTTCTCAGCCTCAGCCCTCTTATCAGCGACTGATTCTCGTAGCCCAACAATTCCCTCAGCCACTAAACGCAGCGGTTGTCCAGCAACCGCAGCTGGTGCACGTCCTCCAGCTTCCGGGCAATCTTCTCCTCCCAACGACCACCGCCTTCTTCATCTCTGCTAGTTTCATCCCATGTGGCCGTTGTGTCCTAGGCATCGCCATCATCTTCGCCGCCGAAGCCGGGTAGCTCAAGAGAGCCGAATTAAGTGATTGGTGGCACAACGGGATATGCGCCCCTGTGTGGAACCACCCGACTCTGGAACCGACAACCAGAGCTCCGACGACAGGCGCCCGCCACGGCAAGATGCTGGGCTGAGCAGCAGCAGACTCTCGCAGGGCGTGGCCACCACCAGGATCGCATTAGACTCAGAGAAGTCGGCATCGTCCGCGGCGGAAGGGCAGAAGGAGGCGCGTGCGGGCGTCGAAGGGCGCGGGTAGCCCCTACGCCCCATGGACAGGGCTAGCCCGCTGGACGAGCAGGGCGGCGGCGGCGGCCGCCGGGGAGATAAAGGCCCGCGGGTGTGGGAGACGGCAACGGCCGCGGCGTCGAGTGTCGCCGGCGGTAGAACGTAGCGAGCGTGGGAGGCACTTGGGGTAGGGGTAGGAGTGCCGGCGGGGTAGGCGGTGGCGGCGCGCTGTAGCCTGTGGCGGGGCTGGGGCCGGCGGGCGGCGGCTCGCGGCAGCGGGTGGCGATGCGCTGGAGGTCGAGATGCGCTTGGAGGATTTTTCTCTGTCTAACTATTCGGGTTGACTTCATTAGGACTGCGGGTTGATTCATATAAACTTCAACTTTAAGGGGTTTTATGCAAAAATGCTAATGACGGACGACCAGAAGCGATCACTGCTTTATTAGTAGGTAAAGAGGTAAAGATTTTTAAAAGTGTGCTAGCTGTTGGTGCCTCAGAATACCCACGCACGCGTGAGGTTGGAGTACTCCCCAACAAGTACTCCACTACTGGCGTACAATAGTTTACACGGCCTTGGCCAGCTAGCTTATATAGACAAATTAAACATATAAACTAGTAAGGGGGTCGATCTAAATTTGAAATTAGCAGTACTCCTTCCTCGTGACCGTGGATTGGCTAGCCGTTCGATCGATCTTAATTAGATGTGTGCTTACGAATCGCCTTCTGTCACCGTGTCTATAGCAAGGAGTTAATTTGGAGCCAAATGCATTACATTGAGGCTGTCTTAATATAACCACTCATTCAGCCTGTGTCTACCACTGGTAAAGACCGGTGTACTCCAGTCACTAATTAATTACCTCCTTCTTTCCTACTCTTTTGTACTGATCGGTCTCTCATAGTACTAGCTCCAGTTACTGTTCGCCTGTCGCCATACGTTGGGCGTTTCACAGTTGCAACATAATTAACCAAGTCGTATTGGTGTTGCTTGATAGATACAGCCCCCTTGGTTAATTTAATTTTACGACAAATTAAGTGAACTAACGAACGAGCTGAGTTAATTTTAGGTAGTTGATCTTTGATCTGTGAGCCACTTGTCACTAGAAAATTAAACGTTAATCTGGCGAGCAGATTCGGTTCTAGTAGAAAAGAGAGGATTCTGTTCCGTGGTCGGCCAAGTTGAGTTGGAGCTGACATGGAAATATGATATCAAAGCTCTTATTCCAGCTGTGGATCCATCCATCCATGGATCGACGTTCTACATGTATATAGAATCTCGATCGATCCCATTGCCCAAAGACTCATACATATTTTTACAAGGCTTAATTTTTGACTTTGATTAGGGCTCAGTTATTTACTAGATGCATGGTTTTACTATAGTATTGATCTTGGCTGTGGCGTGCGGTTTATTTTAGTAGAAAACGGAAGGAAACCGCCGTCGGTTAGTAACAGAACGGGACGGCAGGTTATATGATGCAATGATGTCAGGCTCGCGTGGCCGTTAAGCCAAAGTGAGCAAAAGCTGATATGCCTTCCCTGGCTTTGGCTTGGGTTGAGAGTTATCCATGGATCACATGTTGACAGGCATGGATCATGGATGCCTGCCTCATCGGACTCCAAGGTTGTATATACGCCATTTGCTCATTATATTAATCCCATCGATGCTCAATCGGACGCCATTGGCAGTTTAATTATGTACCCAACAGGGCTCTCCATTGGTTGTAACCAAAGCTTTGCTTGCTTTTTCCCTCCCCTTTTTTCTTGCTGCCTTCCTAACAAAGCAACTTTCATGCAAACTTTACAGCTAGCCAACATGCATAACGAGTATGCATCTGTATTTAGACAAATATAAGGCAAGTAATTCGGAACGGATAGAGTATGTTAAAAGCAAGAGATGAAATGTACTGCACATACATTTCAGTGATAAATGCCTTGCTCATGTTCACACTAGAAATGGATCAGACCATAAGAACCTAGATGAAACAATTTGGCTAGATCGGGTCATACATACATCTCCCCTAATTGCGCCTAACCTTAAAACCCTCTAGCGTCAATGGTGAGTGGCCCCCAGTGTAACAAGCTAGACTACTGCCAAGCTAGCACGAGTGCATGACCGACCAATACCGTTGAATCAAGGCAACCCTTCAACTGGTCACGTACGATGTAAATGACATGCCAGTGAAGAATTAACTAAGTAACCTGTCAGCATTGATCCACATCGGTAGGTCAGGCCAGAATGAACGAACAGTGGATCAGACAGAGTACGTCTCTTAGGTGCTTAACACGTACTCCCTTCGTCCGAAAATACTTGTCATCAAAATGGACAAAAAAATGTATCTAGAACTAATATACATCTAGATACATCATTTTTTATTCATTTTGATGACAAGTATTTCCGAACGGAGGAAGCAGATCAACCGTGTACAAGGTCGAGAAGAATCCATCAAGCCGTGATCTCGGCCGTAAAACATCTTATGAAGTAATCAATTAATCTAGTGCGTATATAAAAGTCGGCTACAAAAGAAAGACATCAGATAAAGGCAAAAATAAAGAACAAAGTGAGGACTTTTAGCTCCGAAAGCCATAGCCGTCAACAAGTATGCTTGGCTGGCTCCTTACGTGAGTTTCAGGCGCCATGCGTCCTTACGTGCGATCCACGGCTTGCTGTGTTCGGTCGAGTGCACGACCACCAGATTTTACTTGAGGACTTAACATAGTACTCCCTCAATTCTAAATTACTCGTCGCTGAAATGGATGTATCTAGAACTAAAATACAGCTAGATACATCCATACGTGCGACAAGTAATTCGGAACGGAGGGAGTATATACGATTGTA
>NC_041385.1:6102512-6115157 GCF_002162155.2 Triticum dicoccoides | reverse complement strand
TTAATAGCGATTAGGTACCACGTATATTTTTCTTGGTACGCAAAGAATTCTGGCTCTCTCGCCCCCCTGTGATCCATCCGGCCATCCCACAGCGAGAGGCCTAGAGCCCATGTACGTACTCAACATGATGTGTGCGTGATTGCAGGAAGCAGGCCAAGTTGCCAACGGCCCTAATATGAGGAAAAAGCAAAAGAAAAACAGCCCACGTGGAAGACAAAGGAGTCTGGAAGTAATACGCACGACCACGAGCGAGTCCACGACGTACGCACGGTCGTTTCGTTTCCACAATCTGCTCGTCCGTCCTTGCTCAGTTCCTGTGATTGGAAAAATTCACCGCCGCCGCTGCCCACCTAGTAGATCGTCCATCCCCTACATCGAATCTCTCCATCCGCCGAGGAGGGAAGGCCTCCGTCCGACCGTCCCCGACGGCGCGACTCCCCATCGTGCCGATCCGCAGACCGCAGGAGCAATCCGGCCGGCGGCACACACACGGTCCACACAGATGAGCGACCAGGCGATCAACATAAGGTTAGTTTATTTTCATTATTAGATTATTCCTCTGTGTCTTAGAATCTAATTGTAGAAATATTAAAAACTAATTAGAAATTATTGTATTGTCCAGTTATGTGCGTGTAGACATAAAGGGGAAGAGAACTCAGTCAATACATATTTTTTCAAACCAATTGATTAAGCTCTCAGTCATGTGAACATGATGCTAATTCAAATGATGTGAACATGATTTCCAACTTCCTCCTTCAATCTACACTTTATTTTGATGTGTTCCTTAAACACAATAGAACTAGAAACTAGAACAATAAAAAACAAAAAAAATTGACTGTCAAATTATGGGTTTGTAGGCATGAAGAGGAAGAGTTTCGTTGAGAACGTTTTATAGCCAATTGAAACTACTAACGAATTCTGAAGAAATTATACAGACATGAGTGTCATTCACATTAATAATTTATTTGTATTGCAGAACTGCGGGTATATTTTGAGTGTTTAGACCTCACGATAGTTACTATGCTATATGCCTACATGATTGTCTCTTATACGATTGTGATCGACTCTTCTAGTCCAAGCCCCTGCACCCCCTATCGCCATTTTCTGGCTCCGTCCCTGATTGTACGTACACCCCATGCCCATTTAGGGCTGGGTTAGATCATTCCTGCACTCCCCAGAAAAGGTCATTCTCGCGCTAATACCACAGGATTTATCTATTTCGAGGAGTTTCCTATGAATGAGAAACACGGAAACATGATTTTCTTGACAAAAGGACATGTAAAATATAAAATCTCCATGCATGAACATGAAACGGTGTTGATTGTTTAGGTTGTGGTTTTGGGTTGTCATTTTTAACCTTCTTTTCGTCTAAAATGAATACACGCAATTCTTCAGCACGGTTCAGAAAAAAGAAGCGTTTGATGCCCTCTCGCTTTGTCTCGAGCACCACAGAACGAGATGGAGAGATACTAGTGCCTATTGCCCTTGAGAAGAGGTTGTAATTTCCGACGAAAGTGCGGTAGAGCTAGATGCGGAGTTCATCCAATTCGACGATGATACTACTGCCATACATCAAAGTTTCCGTGTAACCCCCATACGCTGATGTGAATCATTCTCTTCACCCAATTGGCAGCATGCTCCCTCAAGCATGGATCAATCGAGAGATCACAAGATAGGTAGGTAGTTGTGCCACGTACGTGATACAATATAAGATATAGTGACAGTGACATGGGGCACACTGCAGAGCAGCTCCACGTCTCTCGCTCTCCACGTCTCTCGCTCCTGGCGGCTGGAACCCTAGCCGCTGCCAGGAGAGTCCAATCTTCCAGCGCCGTTCTCCAGCGACTCCCCTCCGCTGGCGACCTCGGTCGTTGGTGGTGAGGGGGGTCGCCGGATCCACGCGTGTGGATCATTTTTACTCTCTCGTAGTCTAGGTTTTTAGGCTGTTCATCGTCTTGGCTTCACCGATGATGATGACAGCGCTAAATCAAGATTCTTCGTGGCGGCGACGGCATCCTCGTGGTGGCCATGTGTCATCGGCCTCCGTCGTTGCGACGGCGTTTGCTCCAGCGTCGGCGTGGAGGTTGGGAGGTAGTCCAGGAGCGGATGCAGATTGTGGTCTGCATCAACGACATCTGGAAGACGGAACGTGTGCTGGGTTCGTGGTTCGTAGATGGCAGGTACGGTTTCCTTCTTCGGCGTCTTAGTCGTGGTGGGGTGCCAGATCTGGAGTTCGACGGCGTGTCCGGGGTGTTTGCCCGGTCTGATTCGTTCAACGACAAGGGCTTCACTTTTGGTGAGCCACCTTGGTGTTGGGGAATGTAGCAGAAATTTAAAATTTTCCTACGTGTCACCAAGATCTATCTATGGAGAAACCAGCAACGAGGGGAAGGAGAGTGCATCTACATACCCTTGTAGATCGCTAAGCGGAAGCGTTCAAGAGAACGGGGTTGAAGGAGTCGTACTCGTCGTGATCCAAATCACCGGAGATCCTAGTGCCGAACGGACGGCACCTCCGCGTTCAACACACGTACAGCCCGGTGACGTCTCCCACGCCTTGATCCAGCAAGGGGAGAGGGAGAGGTTGAGGAAGACTCCGTCCAGCAGCAGCACAACGGCGCGGTGGTGATGGAGGAGCGTGGCAATCCTGCAGGGCTTCGCCAAGCACCGCGGGAGAGGAGAAGGGAGAGAGGTAGGGCTGCGCCAAGAGGGAGAGAAACTCGTGTGTTGGCAGCCCTCAAGACCTCTACTATATATAGGGGAGAGGGAGGGGGTGCGCCCCCTCTAGGGTTTTCCCCCAAGGGGTGCGGCTGCCCCCAATCCCATCTAGGGTGGCGGCCAGAGGGGGAGAGAGGGGAGGCGCACCTGGGGTGGGCCTTAGGGCCCATCTGCCCTAGGGTTTGCCCCTCCCACTCTTCCCTTGCGCCTTGGGCCTTGTGGGGGGCGCACCAGCCCACCTGGGGCTGATCCCCTCCCACACTTAGCCCATGCAGCCCTCCGGGGATGGTGGCCCCACTTGGTGGACCCTCGGGACCCTCCCGGTGGTCCCGGTACGTTACCGATAAAACCCGAAACTTTTCTGGTGACCAAAACAGGACTTCCATATATAAATCTTTACCTCCGGACCATTCCGGAACTCCTCGTGACGTCCGGGATCTCATCCGGGATTCCGAACAACATTCGGTAACCACATACAAACTTCCTTTATAACCCTAGCGTCATCGAACCTTAAGTGTGTAGACCCTACGGGTTCGGGAACCATGCAGACATGACCGAGACGTTCTCCGGTCAATAACCAACAGCGGGATCTGGATACCCATGTTGGCTCCCACATGTTCCACGATGATCTCATCGGATGAACCACGATGTCAAGGACTCAATCAATCCCGTATACAATTCCCTTTGTCTAGCGGTATTGTACTTGCACGAGATTCGATCGTCGGTATCCCGATACCTTGTTCAATCTCGTTACCGGCAAGTCTCTTTACTCGTTCGTAACACATCATCCCGTGATCAATCCCTTGGTCACATTGTGCACATTATGATGATGTCCTACCGAGTGGGCCCAGAGATACCTCTCCGTCAACCGGAGTGACAAATCCCAGTCTCGATTCGTGCCAACCCAACAGACACTTTCGGAGATACCTGTAATGCACCTTTATAGCCACCCAGTTACGTTGTGACGTTTGGTACACCCAAAGCATTCCTACGGTATCCGGGAGTTGCACAATCTCATGGTCTAAGGAAATGATACTTGACATTAGAAAAGCTTTAGCATACGAACTACGATCTTTGTGCTAGGCTTAGGATTGGGTCTTGTCCATTACATCATTCTCCTAATGATGTGATCCCGTTATCAACGACATCCAATGTCCATGGTCAGGAAACCGTAACCATCTATTGATCAACGAGCTAGTCAACTAGAGGCTTACTAGGGACATGGTGTTGTCTGTGTACCCACACATGTATCTGAGTTTCCTTTCAATACAATTATAGCATGGATAATAAACGATTATCATGAACAAGGAAATATAATAATAACTAATTTATTATTGCCTCTAGGGCATATTTCCAACACTTGGAGGTCCGCAAAGCTGCATATCAGCGATGGAGCCGCATCGAGCTCGGGTGAGGAGGTGATCCGTCATTCTTTTCTTCGGTGGCTGCTATGATGGTGCCGGAGGCAGGTGACGGGCATTGGTGTCAAACTCAGAGATGTTTTGTTATCTTTTCAGTTTTGTCATGTCGGTCCTTACGTGACTTGTACTTTGATCTTTATGATATGAATGAGACACGTATTACCATGAAAAGAAAGAGAGCAGCTCCATGTATGTAGCGTACGTGGATTAGCTGGCTTAGCTGGAGTTGTGCTGGCCACGCAACAAATGGCAGCTGATCTGAGGAAACATTAATTTCAATGTACAGTAGATGTTGTCACCGTCATCAATCGATTAACCTTTTTTTTTGAGGGGATCAATCGATTAACCTGATGGTCATGCTAGTACGTAGTACGTACGTTTGGAGGTCGGCCGGCGGGCTTGGTCATTAATTGGTCAATCAGGGTCAAGACTAATAATATAATTAGTTAATTGGGAGGAGTATTATTAGTCTCCCCAGACTATTGGTACGTAGTACAAGTCTCTAAAACGTCCTATATTAATTTACAGAGGGTGTACCAAATGCGACTAATCCAGCAAAAAAATAAATACTCGTATTATACTATAGCTAAACGCCGTCATGCCGGTCAGTATTAGTATTTGATTAGGTACTGCAGCTAGCTGTTGGTGCAGCTCCGTCTTCTTATCCTAGCAGTAGCAGTGCTAATTGTGTTTGAAATAGTTTGGCCGACGCTGGATCCACTCCAGCTATATATACTAACATTAATTAGAGATGGATCCACGGCATGGATCCAACACACCGTTATTTTTCTCGTCCATGCAATGAAGTGCCGCGCGCTCTGTGAATTATGCGAACAAACCAGATCCGTGGCAGCTGCAGTGCGATGCAAGCGTACGTACGTGCTCTCAACAGTGCCACATCAGGACGAGGACGCGGCATGTGATCCACCTAACTGAAGAAGCTTCCAGGTATCGATCGACGCATCAGCAACTTGTAGCGCATGTGTCACGCAGCATGCATGCGTCTTGCCGGCTAGCTAGTGATATTTCGTATTGGCAGTTTGGTACTATTGGTTGTAGAAATATCCGAAGAAGATCTTCAGGGTGGGAGGCCAGACGCTTGCACTTGCACGCCCATCTCCGAGGTTGGCTGCTAGTGCTCCATTGATTAATACTCCCTCCATTTTTTATATAAGGTGTATTCGTTTTTTCAAAAGTCAAACGAAATTTGAAAGGGGCTAATCTAATCTGACCATCACCCTAAATATCCTTAACTAGTTAATACAGTACAACGAATTAATCCAAGCACACGCACATTGCATGCCGAGTGCACGTACGGAAAAAATAAACATTGCATGCCGAGTGCACGTACGCAAAATAAACATTGTATTTCCCTTTTTATTTTACCAACAATTATGGGACCTTATTAAAGGGGACCTGTTTGCTTTTTTCGTAATTGGGAGAAAGATGAGTTAGACTTATATAGACTCAATTTCTCTCTATTAACCCTAGTTCCTAAAGAGGCTGATGCTAGCAAGATAGAGAAGTTTAGACCTCTTGCTATGATTAATTGCAGCTTCAAAATCTTCGCCAAGTGTGCCACTAATAAGTTTGGCCCCATTTGTAGAGATTTAATTTCTTTAAACCAGACAGCCTTCATAAAAGGCAAATATATTGCTGAGAGTATAATCACAGCTCATGAAATTATTCACTCTGTGTACTCCAGTAAACAATCTGGTTTTATATTTAAACTAGATTATGAGAAAACTTATGACATGATCAACAGATATTTCCTGCTTGACATGATGAGCAAGAGAGGATTTAGCCCCAAGTGGATGAAGAAGGTTTCTTCTCTACTCAATAAAGGCTCTGTTGGGGTTAATATAAACAATACCAACAGTGATTACTTTTTAACTGGTAAAGGAGTCAGACAGGGGGACCCATATTCCCCTCTTTTGTTTAATTTAGTAGCTGATGTCTTTACCAAAATTCTTGCTAAAGCTGTTAGCAATAACATCCTAGAAGGACTGTTCCCTAGCTCCAATCCAGCTGGTATCATCAGTATGCAATATGCTGATGATACTTTACTATTCCCGAGTAATAACTCTGCTCAAGCCAAGAACCTTAAATGGTTATTATCCTGCTTTGAGCAAATTTCTGGGATGCGCATTAACTTTCATAAATGTGAATTGGTCCCCGTTAATGTAGATAGAGAGGAAGCAAACATATTTGCTCAAATTCTTGGTTGTAAAATTAGTGATTTTCCCATTAAATATTTAGGAGCCCCTCTTCACCACAAAAAGCTGAAGAAATGTGAGCTACAGCCTACTGTGGACAAGATCATTAAAAATGGAGCTGGATGGAGGGGCAGACTACTGTCCTTTGGCAAGAGGCTCACATTAGTGAAAACTTGCTTGGCCACTATACCTAGTTACCTGATGGGTATTTTCAAATTTCCCAAGTGGGCCATTAAGTTGATTAATTCTCAGCTGGCTCACTGCTTCTGGGATAATTATGAGGGTCATCACAAATATCACCTGGCTTCCTGGGGGTGTGTGGCTCAACAAAAACAGCGTGGAGGCCTTGGTGTCCCTAACATTGCAGATATGAACTTATGTTTATTAGCTTCCTGGGTTAAGAGATATTTCTTAGATCAGGGCAAGATTTGGAAACAAGTCATTGATGCCAAGTACAACACCCATAATCTTAATATTTTTGCTTGCTCTAATCTTGGTGCTTCCCCCTTCTGGAAAGGAATCCTATGGGCTACTAAAGCTGCAAACATAGGCTATTCCTGGATAATAGGAGATGGTAAAAGTATCAGGTTTTGGAGAGACCGTTGGATAGGACATACCACCCTAGCCACTAAATATTGGAATCTGTATAGTATTGCCAATGATTAGAGCATCACTGTATGTGAGGCCTGGGATGGTACAAACCTGAAAATCTCTTTTAGGAGATGTTTTTCTCTTGATATGTTGGCTGAGTGGAATGAGCTATTCAATGATATCAAAAATACTGTCCTGGTGGACAAGAGAGACACTGTTTGTTGGGATTTTGATTCTAAAGGTATATACACTGTCAAGTCCTTTTACAACATTATCAATTTTAGAGGGGTCTCTCCTGGGAACAATATATCTATTTGGAATATCAAAGTTCCTCTTCGCATTCATATTTTTCTTTGGCTCATGTCTAATAACAAGCTATTGACTAGGGATAATCTGCAGAAAAGACAAACAGTAGATAATGCTTCCTGTCTTTTTTGTAGTGATCCTGAAAATGTGGAGCATTTATTTTTTGTCTGTGTTGTTTCAGTAGAGATATGGAGAGTGATTGGGAACATTTCTAACAACCATTCTAGGATGTCCGTATATGACATGCTAGAATGGTGGTCCCTCAATAAAAATCACCCAGCAGATTGCCTTTTACACTCTGCTGCCTTATGGGCTTTATGGAAATATCGTAACGATATGTGTTTCAATCATAACCCCTGGTCTGGGATGCAGGTGTTGTGGAGGAAGATAGCTGCTACCTTAGACAGCTGGGCAGTCCGATGCTCAGATCCTGTCAAAGGAAAAGTGCTGCACATGGTGCGGAAGCTGGAACAGATAGCAAGATCCCCGCCCCTCCTACTTTGGCCGGATCCTGGCTAGGACTGAAGAAGTGCTCAAGAGGGGCTATGAGCGAGTGATTCTATAGATTCATCTGTTTGTTGCATAACATTTCATTTAAAGAGTAGTGGCATAGGCCCTGTGGGATCGGTCTGTTGCTTTTGCTGGGGCAGCGCGTGTGCTGTTTTCTCCCCCGCGTTCTTTTGAACGTACTGAACCTTGTTTGGTTTCTTTTGGCAATCCAATTAGAACCGGGGCTTTGAGCCCTTTTCCTCTAAAAAAAAAAATAAACTCAGCAAACACTGGTTGCTCGGTAAGGAAGGTGTACGCCGAGCCGGCATCGCCGGGTGCAACACTCGAGAAAGCCTTTCTTGGGGTGTATTGGGCTTTCATCGAATATTTTTGATACTCGGCGTAGTATGGTATTCCTGTAGAGTATAAGTTCCTACAAGCAAGTTTTCAAGTATTTTTTTGCCTGTGTCGGTGCGAGGCCTATGAAATGATTCTATTTGCCACGCATGCAACTACGCTACCCGAACTTCTTCAGCAAGATGGAAAGCGATCCGACACATGTGATGTGCACGCGTGCGTGCTGTCCGTTGTAGGCTAAGGTTGGTGGCACGTCAGATGCATGGTCCATCTCAGTGATGAGTGAATCGGTCGCCAACCTCGCACGTTTGTGCTTAGTTTGTTTGCTCAATCGATCGAGCGCCGACTGTGTCATGCAGGTGTGTGTGTGTGTGTGTGTGTGTGTGTGTGTGTGTGTGTGTGTGTGTGTGTGTGTATGCGACATGTTACACGTAGTGCCCACGAGTTCCATGCACTCAACTGTGCGGCTCACCAGTCACAGGCCCGCTATGGTTTAGCTTCACGCAACACTTCCGTAGGAGCTCCCATTAAGCACCCTCCAAATGTTTTCGCACTAGGTTTGTTTCAAAATATTTACTAAAATTCTAGTTTTGTCCTGACTAAATTTGTAGAAAAATATATTAATATAAATATATAGCATGAAAATATGTTTTTTGATGAATCTGATGAAAGTAATTTGGTGCTGTAGATGTTGATATATTTTCTTATCGACTTTGGATAAGAAATAAGTGGTTGAGGTTGGATAAGCTTGACATATATACTAATGTTATACGTATACCCCATGCTCATTAAGGGATGGATTAAATCATTTTTGCACTCCCTAAAAAATGGTCATTCTTGCTCTAATACAATTGGATTTATGTATTTCGAAGAGTTTTCTATGAGTTAGAAACACAGAAACATGATTCTTTTGACAAAAGGGCATGTAAATTAAATCTCCGTGCATCAAGATGAAGCGGGTGTCATTGTTTAGGATGTGGTTTCCGGCTGCCATTTGTAATCTCCCTTTCTATCTAATGAACACATGCAACTCTTCAGCATGGTTCAGAAAAAAAGAAGTGTTTGATGCCCCCCCTCGCTTTGTCTCGAGCACCACAGAACAAGATGGAGAGATACCGATGACTATTGCCCTTGAGAAGAGGTCGAAATTTCCGATGAAAGGGTGGTGGAGCTAGATGTCCATCCAATTCGACGATGGTACTACTGTCAAACATCAAAGTTTTCGTCTATGTGGATGGATGACTCATTCTCGTCAGCAAATAGGCAACAAGCCCCCTCAAGGCATGTACAATGGTGGCATATGAATATAGATGCTTCATGACAAAAAGTAGTTTGAGACATCTATATTGATTTTTTATTTCCAGTGCAAACTACTACTAGTGGACCTCATCAAAGAATAGAAAGTAGACTCTCACTACACATGCATCCCTACTCTTCACGTTAATTTTTCCAACTTTATGCACCAGACCACACTTTTTCTCCTCAAGTACGCGTGCCTCCTACATAGGATCTCGCTTCCCGTCCGAACCTAATTTTCCTGACATCCAATCCTACATGGCATGCGAGGCATCACCTTGGGGTGCATTAGCCATGCCCTCAAGCATGGATTAATTGAGAGATCGCTAGATAGGTAGGTAGTTACGGCACGTACGTGATATTTATATAATCCCGTGACAGTGAAATGGCGCGCACTCTGCATCAGCTCCACGTATGCAGTGTACGTGGATTAGCCGGCTTAGCTGGAGCTGCGTTAGCCACACAACAAATGGCAGCTGATCTCAGCAACCATTTCAGACAGATATTCACAATGATGATTAAGGCTAAGTATGTTGATGTTGTCACCATCATCGACCGATTAACCTGATGGCCATGCTAGTACGTACGTTGGAGGCCGGCCAGCGTACTACAGTGGCCCGAAGCGTACGTGCGTGCGTGCAAAACCAGATCCGTTACAGCTGTACTACGATGCAAGTGTACGTGCGATTCATGTGCTCTCAACAGTGCTACGTTACTGGTGATTGTAATGTGCCACATCAGGATGCGTGGGTGCTGCAAGCAAGCAAGCAGAATATATACCTGGGGTCAGGAGGACGTGGCATGTGCATGGCTGTTGTGTTCCGTCCTCCTGACTGAAGAGGCTTCCCACATCGTCCTTCCAGTTAATCGATCGGTGCATCAGCAGCAACTTGTAGCACATGTTCACGCTGCATGCGTCTTGCCGGCTAGCGTCAATGGTGGGTGGCCCGTAGTGTAAACGAGCTAGACTGCCAAGCTAGCATGACCGACCAATACCGTTGAATCAAGGCAACCCTTCAACTGGTCACGTACGTATACGTAAATGACATGCCAGTGAAGAATTAACTAACTAACCTGTCAGCATCGATCCACATCGGTAGGCCAGGCCAGAATGAACGGAACAATGGATCAGACAGAGTACGTCTCGGAGGTGCTTAACACGTAGATCAAACGTGTACAAGGTCAAGCAGAATCCATCAAGCCGTGTTCGCAGCCGTAAAACATCGTATGGAGTAATCAATTAATGTAGTGCGCATACAAAGAGCGTCTCCATGGAAAGAGATCAGATAAAGGCAAAAAAAGAAGAAGAAAGTGAGGGCTTTTCGCTCCAAAAGACATAGCCGTCAACAAGTATATGCTTGGCTGGCTACTTACGTGAGACTCAGGCGCCATGCGTCCTTACGTGCAACCCATGGCTCGCGTGTTCAGTCTATTGCACGGCCACCTGATTTTTCCTGAGGACTTTACACGTACACCCTATGTCCATTTAGGGCTGGATTAGGTCATTGTCGTGCTAATACAACTGGATTTATCTATTTCGAAGAGTTTGCTATGAATAAGAAACACGGAAACATGATTTTCTTGAGAAAAAGGACATGTAAAATATGAAATCTCCGTGCATCAACATGAAGCAGGTGTCGATTGTTTAGGTTGTGGTTTTGAGTTGCCTGCCATTTTTAATCTTCCTTTCTATCTAAAGAATACATGAAACACTTCAGCATGGCTCAGAAATAAAATGTGTTTGATGCTCCCCTCGCGTTGTCTTGAGCTTCACAGAACGAGATGGAGAGATACCGTGCCTACTACCCTTGAGAAGAGGTTGAAATTTCCGTCGAAAGGGTTGTGGAGCTAGACGTGGAGTCCATCGAATTCGATGATGGTACAAGTGTCATACATCAAAGTTTGCATGTACACCCCATAGGCTGACATGACTCATTTTCTTCAACCAGTTGGCAACAAGCCCTTTGAAGCATGGATCAATCGAGAGATCACGAGATAGGTAGGTAGTTACGGCACGTACATGATATAAGATATCGTGGCAGTGACATGGCGCGCACTGCAGAGCAGCTCCGCGTATGTAGCGTTCGTGGATCAGCTGGATTAACTGGAGTTGTGTTGGCCACACAACAAATATCAGCGGATCAACCATTCCAGCCAGATATTCTTCACAATGATGACTGAGGCTAGTTATGTTCGATCTTGTCACCATCATCGAGCGATTAACCTGATGGTCAGGCTAGTACGTACGTTGGATGCCGGCTCGCGGGCTTGGTCATTAATTGGTCAATCAGGGGCAAGCTTTGTATAATTAGTTGATTCGGAGCATTACAGTCTCCACAGACTACTGTTACGTCGCGAAAATTACCGTAGCTAGGCGCTGGCCAGTATTATTTGATTAGGTAAGGTACTCCAGCTGTTGGTGCAGTTCGTCTATTTTTTTAGCAGTGCTAATTGTCTTTGAAATAGTTTGGCCGACGCTCCACTCCAGCTACTAACATTAATAATTAGACGATGGATCCACGGCGCTCCTCGCCCACACTCAGTCACAGAGCATGGATCCAGCACCCTTATTTTTCTTGTCCATCTATGCCGGCTGTCAATGTGAACAAATTAGCTTGTGTCGATCCATCATACCGCTACAGTGGGCAATCAGAAGCAGAGCCAGATCCGTGGCAGCTGCAGGATTTAGGGGAGGGACAGTGCAGTGCGATGCAAGCGTACGTACGTGCTCATTCATGTGCTCTCAACAGTGCTGCGTTACTGGCGATCGTAAGTGCCACGTCAGCGTGCGTGCAGCGAGAGCAGAATGACTGGACGAGGACGCGGCACATGCATGTGATCCAGCTCTTCTGTTCCATCCTCCTGACTGAAGAAGCTTCCCACATCGTCGCTCCAGTTATCGATCGGATGCATCAGCAATTTGTAGCACATGTTCACGCTGCATGCATCTTGCCGGCTAGCCAGTGGTGTGACATTTTGTATTGGTAACTTTGGTACTACTGGAAGTAGTATCGAGAGAGGCGTTTTGGCACATGGTACTAGTAGAAAACAGGGCATTTGTCCCGGTTCGTACGGGCTTTTAGTCCCGGTTCTTGAACCGGGACTAAAAGGTCGTTACTAATGCCTCCAACCTTTAGTCCCGGTTCTTACACGAACTGGGACAGATGAGCATCCACGCGGCCGCTGCGGGCAGCCCAGGCAGGGGGGACTTTGGTCCCGATTGGTGACATAAACCGGGATCAAAAGGCTTC
>NC_041385.1:6098473-6102303 GCF_002162155.2 Triticum dicoccoides | reverse complement strand
TTGTGTTAGCTAGCTAATTAATAGAGAGAATTGTCCTCTCTTATCTTCGTGCTTGGTCGATGCTACGTACTATATATATACGTATACAGAGGACTAGACACTCTAGCTAGCTAGTAAGCAAATGAAGGAAACAGAAGATCGTCATGAACATATGCATACAGAGAGAAGTGATATCGACCACCTCTCCTTCTCTGAGAGATTGGTCGAACAACAAGTTCTCGTATATCTATCCGACGCTACTGGCTACATATATACAATATAATTATCTCTTACAATATAATTTCCTAATTCCAAACAAACTAAGGGTTCACATGGTATTCTCCGTCTTTAGCGATCACGTGGTCAAGAAAGAATGCCGCCAATTCCTCTTGAATTGCTCGCATACGATCTGTTGGTAGTAGTTCATCCCGCATCTGAAACATCTAATTTGAAGAAGGGGGTCAATACATATATATGAATAAATGAAACTGAACACAAATGATGATAATAAAATAAAATTGTGATTTACGCACTTCATATTGTTTGTCAGAGTAGCCCCGCTCACAGGTCGTGTGGCGGATGGACTCGCAAATGTAGTATCCACAGTAATCATTTCCTTGTTTCTGCCACAACCACTTTACAAGGAATAGAGGTCAATCAAACTGATAATTAGCAAGTATGCTAAATGGTATTGATGAAACTAGCGCTTGAATCACTAGGAGATGCGTGGAACATGCTACTATAGTACTTACTTTCGGGTATCTAAATTGCAGCTTCTTTGGCAGTCCCGGAGTTTTTGAGGTGAATTTTTCCCAAACCCTGCCAGACAAAGAAAACAATTACTTGATATCACAAAATGAACAAAGTTGCCGACATGGTGCAATAATGATCGGTTTAACTTACTTCTCTAGAATTTCAGTCAAGTCCGCATACTCCGTAGGATCTTTTCGTCTCGAGTCTAAGACGGTTACTTGTCCCTGCTCAAGCTTAATCTCTAGCAGAATATAGTGGAACCTGCGCAAGCATGCATAACTCATCAATTACATTACTACAACCTCGACTAATAAGGGATGCACAAGACAGTAACACTCACTTGACTTCGTAAGGGAAGAGTATTATAGCTTTGTTTTGATTTAATAGAAACGATTGTAGCAGCTTGGCCTCGGTATCTTTGGCATGAGATTTAACCATATATACATCTATGAGATTTGTGTTAATGAACCCAATATCACCGACTTGTCTTTTCTTCAATTCGGCGATGTTCAATGATCTGCATAATTAATATAGTGAGGATAATTAAAAATACATGCAATGAAAGAGCTGACCTATATATAGAGACTTAATTAATGACAGAAGTAGTACTACTTACAGGCAGTAGCAAGTGACCATTAATTTATCGAGGGCCTTCCTCAAATGGAACATTCAACTGTTCAACTCCAACGAGGTCATGCTCCTCTCTAACTCTCAGCGTCAAAATATTCCTCCCCTCGGACTCTCTGCAGGTTTTCATGTACCAATTATGGAATCTGAACATCATCGTTGTTAGAGATCTTTCATCTTTAACGAGAGGCTTCCCGTACACGTATCTGTGTTCGTCCGCCTCCAAGAAATCATAATGTACATCGTCGGGCAGGTAATCTGCAGGATTGTTATAACCCGGCACCATCCCGCCCGGATCATTAGCGACGCTATCTTCGGACACCTGGAGCGGAGGGAGCGATTGGTTCGCTTGTTCGCCGAGCTGGGCAATTTTTTCCCAGCTCGTCGTTCTGCTAACCTTTGATCAGTGACAGTACTTCCAGACCGCTTCGCTTGGACAAATGACTTTTCAAGGATGCGCTCATAGTTGCCTTTCGGCGGAGACTTTGGTGGTTTCCTCAGGGCAGCCAGAGTACGTTTCACTTTCACTGGATCTATCTTGTCCTCCGGAGGTGGATGTTTCTTTGCTTTCACCCCTTCAAAGAAGTTCTTCACTTCGGCTTGCACGATCTTCGTGTTTTCCTCCACGCTCCTCTCGTATGGTAACTTCTCTGGAGTCCTCAGAGAAGGACCGAATCTGTATTGCCTCCCGCCTCTGGCTGTACTGCTAGACGAAGGAGCAGACGGAGCGGCTGCGGCTGTCTTTCCTTTCTTACGAGCCGGAGGAGAAGGACTACGACGCGCCGGAGCAACCGGGGCGGCATCGGGTCTCTTCCGCCCTTGCTGGCGAGGCGGAGAAGGAGGAGGCTGCTGGCTGCTCGGGCGCGCCGGCGCAGGCGGAGAAGGAGGCAGAGTGCCGCCACGCGCCGGAGAAGGAGGCCGACTACCCTGATTGTCACTCGCCGGAGGAGGAGGCGGGGACCCGGGCTGACTCGCCGGAGGAGGAGGAGGAGGCGTCCAGTTCGGAAGGTTGATGAGCTCCTTCCACTATAGGCATGGAGTCTTCAGAGCAGAACCCAGCCTAGTCTCCCCTTCACCGGTAGGGTGGTCAAGCCGGAGGTCCTCAAATCCCTCCATTATTTCGTCCACCGTCACCCTAGCATATCATTCTGGAATCGGACGACAGTGAAAAGTTGCGCCGGGTTCAGAAGGTCGAACTTGGCCGACAGCCGCCTTGACTTTTAAGTTCTGCCATTGCACCATAAGGTGGCAATTTTGAGACTCCGTGATAAAATTCACGGGGTAGCTAGCAGGAGCCGTCAAGACATGCTCCGGCTGAAGCAGCTCGGTGGAAGCCACGTTGCTTCTCCGCTGAGATGGCGGGGTAGCTTCGGGGGAAGCTTCGGCAGGTCATTTGCTGCGATCTGCTTGTTCACATTCCTCTAGCCCTTGTACCCTTGCGTGCAGTGCCTGCAGTTGGCTATGCTCCACTTTCTTCCTCCTCTCCTGGGTTTTGTAACCCCCTGCGTCCGGAAAACCAACCTTCCATGGAATGGAGCCTGGCGTGCCTCGTGTCCGTCCAGGGTGCTCAGGATTCCCGAGGGCCATTGTGAGCTCGTCGTTCTCCCTGTCTGGAACGAACGTCCCTTGCTGCGCTGCATTGATATAGTGTGGAAGCCTCTTGACTGGTATTTTCAGTTGCTCGTCCGTCCAACGGCACTTCCCTGATACAGGGTCCAAGGTTCCGCCAGCCCCGAAGAACCAAGTCCGGCAACGGTTCCCTATCTTGTCTGGTTAATGGCGCGCGGGTCTCGTGGGAGGGGTCGGCCGACTCCCGGGGGCCTACTCTGGGACTCGGCTCTCTTGTGGCGCTCTCGCCGTCTTCAGTACCTCCGCCGACAGGCGGGTCCCGCCGTCTCCGGTCGTACAGACAGGCCGTCGTGGGCACAGGGGTCTGCCCATGGGCTGATGTCAGGGCCGGCGTGGCTACAGTGCCGCACCGAACAGAGATCTCCATCAGTACGGCGCATTGTGGCCATGCCCGCCCTTCGTGAGCGGGGCAGGGATGGGCCGCGCGGCGGCCACACCCCATCCCGTCCGTAGTCGCGTGGGTCGAAGGTGGTTGGAGTCACGGGCCGACTCCCCATAGCCGGCCTCTCTGGAGATCGCCAGTTGGGAGTCGGCTTTCCTCAAGGCCGCCTCTGGGACTCGGCCGTGAGGGGCAGTCGGCGGCTCTGCCGCCGACTCTCAGAAGGTGGCTTTTCGTCTTGAGGTCTCGAGGGGCGCAGCCTGCCCCGATGCTTTGAAAGGTCCGGGGGCTCGGGTTTGCCTACCCGTGGCCCATTACTCCGACAGTAGTCCCCGAAGCTGGTGAGGCACCGAGGGCAACACGTCGAGGAGCCTCAACAGCTTCATTCCCCTGGTGGAAGAATCTGGGCCCTGCTTGCCGTCTTCCTCTAGGCCGACTAGCTGGAGTCGGACTCGCGGGAGCC